>NC_086230.1:6572500-6872500 GCF_036321145.2 Pelmatolapia mariae | reverse complement strand
TGTTTTAATACAATATCAACAAAATATGATTCAGTTTATAAGACAACACGATTTGCATCTCACTCTTTATTTACACCAATGGGTTTTCAGCCTGATCCAGAACGCACTAAAGATTTATTTTGGTTTGGTGAACTATGCAAATAAATGCTCCCAAATCTATCTGGGGCTTGGAGAACGTGTTTTATGAGGGCTGTAAAACTCCACACAAACACATAAAGCGGGCCTGTAAAAATAATGTGTGCTCTGCATAAATGCTCATTTGGACTAATGAATTAGGGTAGCGATGAATGGCTGTGCAAGTGTCCACATCCTCCCTCGGTGATGCCGATGGAGGCTTAATGTTAGATGTGCATGATTTGTGAGTACTGTGTGTGTGTGTCTACATATGATATGTTAGTTGGGGTAAGGGGGAAGTGTGTTGCTCTGTTTCTGCGTGTGTGGGCACCAGTAACTTTGGTCCTCCTTTAACAACCTTATTCAACTGTCAAATAAGGAAACCAGATCCAAAACTATAATGAACCAGATCTGGGGTCGACATACAGAAACACAAAGAACCGGCTAAACTTTTCTATAAAGTAAGTAAAAACTTTGTGATTTTATATCTTGAAAGGTGCTATATAAATAAAGTACTTCACAAGAGCCTACAATGAATAAAAAAACAAAACAAGAGAAATTAATAGAAAGCAGATTTTAAAAGATATTTTTCCCAACTAAACCGGAAAAGGTCCAAAATCTGTGTTTCTGGGGAAGGATCAGCCACATCTACAGCATGAACTCAAGACTTACTCTTTTATTTGATGGCAGCAGAAAAGAGGAGGAGGAAGAGACAAACAGACAGACAGAAGCAGATGAGGCCTGAGAAAAAACAATCAGCCAAATGAGGGCACAGATAGAAAGACAACCTTTGACCACCAGCTGTCTGGGAGTCACCGTCCAGCCGCATTTGTCAGTCTGTGTCCCCAGATGAACCCGGCCCAAGGGTCAGTGGCTCCCAGCGCAGCCGTGTGTTTGCGCGGCTTGTTTCCGTGAGGGCACGCACGCTGCTGCAGACTTGTGCACACGTGCATTAGGGAGCCTTCCAGTGTTTGTGTGCGTGGTCATGCGTACGAGCTGCCTGCTATCTGTGTCAAAGCTGGCTTTATCTCTCAGGCTGATAAGGTGAGTAAACAACTGCCCCGGTCTCCCCGTCTGACATGCTAGCTGATAAACTATGCAGTCACCAGTATCGGCGACGGGGGGGTGCTGGGACAAGTGAGTCAGGCTAGTCCCAGGCTCCAGCTGCAGCCAAAGGCCTGGGAGGGAAATACTGCAGAATTATAATATCCTTTGTTAATAACATTACAGGTAGGTTTGTGGAGCAGCCTCACGTCTCTCAGAATATACATGAATCAAAGAGCATGTTCCTATATGTCACACACAGAGGATTAGCCTAGTTTGGGCAGCTTATGGCTCCACTCAGGCTCTCTCTTTGGTCAAGCTGATAATTGGAGATTTATTCCTACCATCTATCAATCCATCTATTAACTTATTAACCCAGAGAAAATCTCTAAAACCATCCTCCCCACCGTCAGCAGATTCAACTCTGCAAAGTGAGATTAAACTGATGCAAATCCACTTAGCAGTTTCAAAAAACATATTCATCAATAAGCATCGCTGACCTCGCTCTTATTATCTCAGCTTCTGCCTGCACTTTAAAATCCGACCTTGTTTGAAAAACTGACACGCACTGGGTGATAATGACAGGGAGAGCGGAAAAAAGCAGTAAAATTGCATGCTTAAGAAAAAAAGAAAAGGAAAAAAAAAACGTGGAGCAGAATTAAGTTAAGTATTCACACTGAGAGGAAGAAAATCCTCTTCCGAAAATGAGCTCACGGTTAACTAACTCTTTGTAATCTTAATACTGACATTTTCGACCGTGACATTTACCATGATTATGTCATAAGTGCGCCGTGACTGGTAATCATGGATCAGACGTTTAATACATCTGCTATGAAAATGTCCAAATGAATTAGGCCTTTACTCAACAAGTTCCAACTTAGCGATTGCACTAACACTGTGATCGATCCATGTACAAAACAAAACCAAAAAAAAAAAAATCAGGATTTGGGTTAAAGTGGAGTGTTTCTCAACACGTAATCAGGACTAACACGTGAACACACCTACGCCTTTGTTTTATTTAGTCTGATTACTATTTCTAAACCAGAAAAACAATGCCTTGAAGACAACCTGCAGTACCCTCAACTACCACCAGGGGCAGCAGCTCATACTTTGTGAGTCAATCCCTTAGTTTCCTTTTCTAGGTTACCTGAGTTAGAAGTTCCACCAGAAAGGTGAAAGCACAGGTGAATGTTTGGTTATTAATACGGCCACTAGAGGTCACTTAACTTCAAAATACAAAACAGGGTGGTGCAGGAGCGAGTCCCCAAAGATGAAAATAAGTTAGCATTTCTGCACATTTTGTTCCCTTATATTAAACCCAGCAGGTTTCCTGAACGGGTTTTTGGTTACACGCCTGAAACAGTTATGGTTAATGTTTTTTTTCTTAAAATAAAATACATAACAGTGTCCTGGAAAAGCATTTGCTAACAAGCGAGACTAGATAAGTAGTTGGTAACATAAACATCATCACACTGACCACAGGAGCTTAGCAGTGAGGATGCTAAAGTGGCATCAATTTCCATGATGATCCAAAAACCTATGGAAAAATGCTGTTAGCTTTTTATTGAGTGAACCAGGGCAATGCTTTACTGGTGGCCTCCAAACTGAAAAAAACAGAAGTCATCCTCATATCTCACTAACAGCTTGCAGAGGCATTCGGGGGGGAGGACAGTCTTCCTATGCCATTACAGCACATTAGTTTTGTGCTGTGCAGCTCTGCTAATTTCCAAAACATACCAGAACAAAATGACCAATAAGTATATTAATTTAAATGTGTCCCTGTCAGTGTGTTCTGCCTCTGTTAAAGGCTGAAACGTCAGTGCAATGGCCGCCCTGTTGCCTATGGGCTCTGCGGTGTTAAACGGAGAGGATGTTCACGTTGAGGGGCAGACCAGAGGAGCCTGCATCTGTTTGGCAGTCGCTCAGAAATGTCTAGCGTTTCACACTACGCCTCTGGGAGCGCTGGCTTGAGCTCAGCCAGAAGTTTATGAAAAACAGAGAGTGTGAGGGAAATGAGGGAACCAGGAAGGAGAGAAATGCACCGGGAGGGGGGCTAGAAGAGAAGAATGAGCTGGATGACATGAGACGACAGAAAGAGAGATAGCAGAGAGGAGGAGGTTGGACAGCTGAAATGAGAAAGGGAACCGGTTTAGATGATGATGTGATGTTTTCCACTCTGCCTGTGGTGCTTGGGTGTGTGTGTGTGCGTGCGCGGGTGCAGGGGTTCTCCTGAGGCCCCCGAGGATCCCGAGGGCCCCTGGTAGGATCTATGAGTGGATTCAGGTGAGGAACAGGTGTGACCACATGTCAAAACACATTCCTGCGAATGTGGTAATTACACACTTTAGGGACAGAGGACAATGGTATCTGTATACGTGTCTGTAAGTTTAAACCACATGTGCAATGCCGCATGAAAGTAAGTGTATATTTTATGTACTGCAAGAGAGCACAAACGCCTGTGTATTCCTTGGATTAACATGTGACAGCCGGCCCTGCCTTCAGTCAAGCCCAGTCCTCCACAACAAACCCGCTCCCCAGAGCCCAATCGTTGGTTTGGTCTCCGTCTCAGCTGTCACCACGCCTGCACTGTCTGCCTCCTGTCAGCTTCGCTGAGAAAATACATGGCGATTTATAGCCGTACCATAGGGTACACAAACACACTCACGGATACACACATTCACATACACCCAGGCATTGAGTTTTCTTCAACAGGCAGAGCAGTTGAATGTGCTTTGGGGTTTTATTGTGCATTCAAAGTGTGGTTGTTATTATAAAGTAAGAGGACATCAAGAGGAGGTTAAAAGGTTCCACACACCAATAAAGTTACTTGAAGTTAAGTACTTTGTAATATCTGTGTTTTATGTGACAGCCTGAGGAGAGTACACACTGACCACAGATATTACTAAAGATGAGCAAGATATGTTTACAATTACCATCTGGTTTGGGTTGCATCTGCTAAGTTATTATAATTAACTACTGAGACGTTCTAAACTAGGCGTGCTGCAAAAAACTAATTAAATGCTTTCAAAAAGGCTTTAGTAATGTGTAAATCAGTAGCTGGGAAGATAAAACTGTCAATCATGACTGTTGGGTTCACAGGCCTGTACTTAGCTGCAGAAGTCTGCTAATGCAGACATGCCTGCTTTGAGTGTTTGCATTATACATAGGGGATGTATTATATGTGTTTATCTGCAAGTATTCAGGCAGTTTAACTAGTTTTCTTCTAGCACAGCCAGATTAACCTGCACTGGTTCTCTACTACCCCACTCACTGTGCTATTAAACCATGCCAATCTTACATGATGTCATCAGTCCCACTTCATATATTGCTAGTCTATTTATGTTGCCTGTGGGTCAAGGTGCAAAACTTTTTTTTACACATTTGTACTATTTTGAGCAGTGAAATCCATATTTATATGAAATATCTACATCTACACTTGTGCTGTCACTCACACTTTGTGCCAATAAGCCCCTCAGGTATCCCCTCACTCAGAACAGGGACCATCCCCCCACTGCTGCCGACTTTTCACTGTGCTGTAACAACGTTTATAATGTTTTCTGTGTTTTTCTGAAATTATCACCAAGTAAAAACTTTTTTAAAAAATCTGAACACTGCATAGATCTTAAGAAGTAGAAGATGTAACACACATCTTTCTCTCACTGTGTACTATTCAGGGAAAAAGTGTCTAATTCTTATTTTGTAGGGACCATAAGAAAACTGGACCAAAGCTAAAAAGCAAAGAGCGCAGATATTAGTAACCGTTACAGTTTTAACTACAATACCTGAATGATTAAACAGTCAGTGGAAAGAGTTTAAATGCAATATGCTCTGTCCCAAAGCCAATACAGTAACCCTCACTCATCTGGTATCTGAGGCAGGTTAAAACACTTTCCCTCCATTTCTATATATGACCCTGCTCTAGTCCTCACACACACACAGCTCTGACTTAGAGGGGATCAAACAGAGCAACTGCAGGTCAGATGAGGCTGTCATCTTTCTGCACGTGTTTCACTATTTCATCCAATAAAACAATCAAGCAAATGTATTCCTAAAGACTTCTAGAAGTAATACGAGCCGGGGTTCTTCCACTTTGGTTTGGATCTGCTGTTAGACCCTCCTCAGTGAGGCTGTGCACTAACTCAGGCCTGCAGGAGGGAGGTGGCAGCGTGTTTATTTTACTGTGGGCTGTATCTGGCCATCATTATCTCACACTGCAGAAGGAGCGCTGTAAACAGATGCTTGCGGCCCACTCGGCTGCAATAGTGCGTCTGGCTGAGGCAGCAGCGGGAGTGGGAAAGAGGATCTAAGCACGCTGAGGTCAGAGGCAATGAGAGCGGGAACAGACTGTGGCAAAATTTAGACGTGCCGGGGCTGAGGCTGTGATTGAATCTGTAGGGCGAGGATGCTGACTTTTGAGGTTACGAGGGAGCGTCTGTTAGTTCTGCGACGATGGCTGCGAGGTCTTGGAGCGAGGCAGGGCCCGATGCTTCGGCCTCGCTGCGGCTTGCAATATTAACACACCAAAAGAAAGGTTGGCTTTGTAGTGGTCATAACACAGGAGGAAGTCATATCAGTTCAAGATGCTCTTGCTGGAAAGCTCAACAAACACTGGCAGTGAAGTTTTCACAGAGCCGTGTGGCCTAAACAAACTGCTGTGGAAAGAAGAAGAAGACGAAAAAAGAAGGGGTTGAGGAAGGGGTGGAGGAGAAAAATGAAATGGCGTCTCTGTTAGTTACAGTTGGGAGAGAGCGAGAGTGGGATCTGCTGCTCTTTTTTTCTTTTCTTTTTTTTACTTTAATCAAAAGCAGAGACGCTCAGCAGTGGAAAAAGCATGACGAAAAGCAAAGTTTACATGAGCTAAAGGCAGAGGGGGGGGAGGTGGCGGGTGGGGGGGAGGCGGTGGCGGGGTGAGGGGTGGGGGACGGGTAGACACAAACAAACAGACAACTACTGACGAACAGCTGCGCCGAGTACTTCACTGACAGAGAGGGCGAGGGAGGAAGAGAAGGATTGACGGGAGAGAGAGATCGAGGTAGAGAGAGCGAGAGCGAACCCCAGTTACAAAAATGGAAAGTCCACATTTCAGCGCAGTATGGAAATATGGTCCTCATTTCATGATTCAATTCCCGCTCCCTCCCTTTTCCCTCCCTCTCTAACTACCCCTTTCCCTACCAAACTCTCTTGCTTTCTTTTGCAGCTGCAGTTCGGTTATAAAAGCCTGTTAAAACACAGGAAGGCCAATAAAACGGATAAAAAAAATAGCGGGCGGGAGGTCTTTTGGTCGAGCGAGGGGATGGAACAAATGGGAACGAAAGAGAAATGCAGGCGGAGATGTGGTGTGAACCATTAGATCTTACTGAACTGCTGAGTCTCCCTGACTTACGAGCATTTCTGGACTTTCGTCATAAAAACATCATCAGCCTCCACCATTCCATGCCCCGCTTTAATCTCCAAACTCATCTTCTCCTCATCCTTTCCTCATCCCTCCATTGCGTGTGCAGTAAGACACACAAGTTTCAGGGTTGCTGCAAAGCCCCTTGTTGACTGCCTGAGCAACGCCGAGGAGCCCGGTCAGCTGCGGCCTCTGCGACTCCGTAAAGGCTCATCCCCAGCCTCGTCTCCCATGTCTTCCCCTCATATAAGCCTAATCCTGGTGGCTTTACATCTTAACCCCCCACCCCCAGTCTCTGGCTCAGGATCTGCGCCAGGGAGAAATTAAAAATTTGCCCTAAGAAGCTGAAGAAGCAGTTTTTAAAAAAAACCCAAACCTGCTAACATTATGCATCCTATAACACCATGCATATTTTCGAGTATCAGAGCCACCATTGGCTCTGCCGAAAAATACTCCTCTTCTTCTTCCCATGCAAAGCATTGTCCTCAAGTGACATCTTCTATCCTCATCTGCTTTTGTTCACGCCACTATCTGTCAAAGTTACTTGCTTTACTTATTCCGCCCATTCTCTCTCTCCCCTGCTCTATCTTTCCTCCATCAGGTCGTACCCGGTTCTTCTCTGCAGTTCACTTCCCTCCCTGCTCAAATCACCGAGTTAGGCCAGGCAGTTCATTATTTCAAATTTACGGCCTGTCCGTTTGGCCTGCCTCAAGGAGGAATAAAATCAGGCTTTGGTTGGCGTAGTGATCTGGTTCCAAGCCCAAACCCCTCCTTCTACTCTTTTACAGTTTAATATAAAGTCATATCAAATTAAATTTAACGAATTAAAAAAAAAGAAACTTCTCCCATGTGCCAAGAGCTCTGCGTGACCAAAGAGCACGCACACACATACTCCTCGACTCAGCGTGTACACATGCATAGACTTGTAACTCAACACTTAGCTGCCATCTTTAGGGGAAATAACTCAATTTGGCAAGAGCGTGTGTATGTGGAGGCTCATGTGGGGGGTAAAAAGAGGCCGAGGATTGTTCATCTGGTGGAAGAAAGCATAAAATTGGACACATAAAAATAACATATATAGTGCACGCCTGAAGTAGACAGCAACATCATGTAACTGTATACGGATGTAGCGGAGTACCATGAATATGTCAACAGCTGTGTGTGTTTGTGTCGTGCGTCTTGACCCACGTCTATTAACCCGACACAAACACTGCCACTGAACAGAAAAGAGAAGGCTGTATTTTAAATGGATCAGGCTCCACAAAATAATGACGGTTGTGCTATATCAAGGCCCTCAAAGCCTTCCTATCCCTACATACTCATAGGCCCTTTGGGGATTTCAGCCATTTGAAAATATTTTAAAGAGGCCCGATTGCCCCCAGCTCAGCGGCTCAGAGAAGCCTTAAAACCCTGCAGCTAAATCCCGGGGTTATGTAAGGTAAAGCCCTAAATCTCACTGCGCCTGATGTTACATATTACTGTAATTGCAAATGAAAAAAAGGGAGAAAAAAATACAGGGTGGGGTGAAGAACTGCAGAGAAAAAGGGAGATGTTGGGGGCTAGAGGACGGAGGAAAGAAGAGGAAAGGAAATGAGGGAGGTGTGAGAGGATGGATTGGAGAAAGAGAAAAGACGCAATCAGAAACTGATCAGGGGAAAGAATGAGTGGAGGATGTCTTTGACACACCAGATCCCAGAGGTATACTCTCTCGCACTCTCTTTAGTCTCAGTTCTGCTGTTTTTCCTGGGGTTTTTGTGACGCTCTTCCCTTTGAGCAGGCTGAGTAGACCCGGAGGGAAAGTCAGAGCGCTGGCCAAAACCGTGGACTAAAAAGGAAATCCAGTAAAACTTAGTCTGCGTTTATCATCGGTCCACCTTACATCGTTCGTCATCTTCTAGCACAATCCTCCAGGGCCAGATAGAACCGATCCTACACATGCACACACAATTGCAATCTTGAGAAGACGTTATAAAGCACCCCCATGAAAAGAAACCCACCATGTCATAAATACGCTGTTTTTTCATGTCTAAACATAGTTTTGTGGGTACATGTGTGTTTTCTGTGCGATCGTCCCTGAACGTATGAATCTGAAATGTGTGTGGAGGCGGATAAGGCAGTTAACGTTATGATCACGGTGCATGATGCAATCCATCGTCTAAAGATGTAAACAGGCTTTAGAGTCACTCACATGCGGAGTTTCTGTTTTTCCAGCGTAAAATTTCTGGATGGAAGCAGGTTCTAAGAAAGGGGGGGTTTGGGTTCGATTGTGGAAAATTTGTCTAACCGCTTCAAATCTGCCAATGCAAAGTTAAGACTGTGAATATCTCTAGTGGTGAAAAGTATCACTTAATCTTTGCTTTTTTGAAACAAAATGAAAGAACACTTCAAACTATTCTGATTAATAACAAGACTTCACTTGTTGCTTCTGCAACTTGTTGAACTCTTGTAGGACTTAGCCTGTCTTGATTCTGCCAGTCGCCTGGTACAAAATGTCAGAGTCTGCTGATGCGCGAATACAGAGGTGCTAATATTTTGCTGCATTTACTGCTAGAGACTGGTTGTCATGTGTGCATGGCATCAGTTAAACCATCGGTTAAACCCTATGGAGGATTTCCAGCAGTGAGAACTCATCTAAAGAAGACCATTTCCTGTGCTGTGCACCATGTAAAAAAGTAAAAGTGTGGACATTTTCTTGACCTGATTCCTGGTCAAGCTTTCATCCCATTGCTGTTGAAAGCTTTCACTGAAAGACAAAGACAATCTAGCTGTGTGTGGATGAGGCAATTCAATAGAAATTCATCAAAGCTTGTGGATTGATTGACAAACTGACAGAACCTCAGTTCTGGTCCACAGAAAGCTGGAATAATACGCCCTCAGAGGAAAGGGGGAAGTAATTGTTTGAGACTGTGAATGCCTCTGGGAACTATCCCCAAAGTGAGACCCACACTGCATTATAGTCATGTAACCCGGTCTGTTGCTATGCCCATTAAACTTCATAATGAAATTAAGCCTGCATTACCACTGGCACCAGGGACTGGATTATACATCGCTGTGGATTAGAGGGCCGTCGGCAGTGCAAACTAAAGAAAGGTTAGAGTGAATGAGCAAAGGAGGGGTGGCTAAATGCCGCTCACGAAGATCACTCACACTGTCTGTGTTGCTGGCTGCCATCCAAGAGAAGGCCAGTCAACAAAGGGACAGTTAAAGAGAAGAGGCTGTAAGGCGTGCATTGGCGGTGGATGTCAGGTAAAATGAGATGCAGGGTTGAGTTGCTGCAGTGTAGAAGTCAGAAGATCAGTGGAGGTTTATGTCAGATGGCACTGTTACACCTGAGGACAAATTAACAGCAGAGAGTCTGCTGCAGCCCAACTGAGAGATAAGCTTTAAAATTTATCAGTTAAGGCTTATTAAAAGTCTTAATTCTCTGACCTGGCTGAAGAAATGCAGGAGGAAATGCATTAGTCTGCGACCCTTGAGCAAAGGCATCAGTACATTTCTAGAAATGTTTTTATGAATGTATTCCCAGCTACTGCCTGTCATCGTAGTCTCTTTCAGAAAAGCTGGGTATTGGCACAAAAACAGTGTTTCCTGAAAGGTCATTTATCTTGACCAATCAAAATTGACTGATGCATCTAGGACATGACAAAGACTGTTAAGACCTACACATAAGTTTGAGTTTTTTTCCTTAACCCATTCTGTGACAGCTTTCACAACATGTCGGGGACCATTCATTAACCAGAACCGAAAACCAAAAGAACAAAGTTAAAGAGACTAAAGTGTAGGCAACCCACATTTTCCTTTTACAGTGACACAAAGAAGGGTCCACATTCATTTTAGAACAACACAGCTCGTGTTATTAAACCGTTTTATTAGATTCTTCTTTTCTGCAGTTGCACACTCATATGTAACAAAAGGTGACTGGAGTAATGAAAGGAGAAATACTTTGTTTACTTTCAGACTTCTAGACTATGGAGTAAAGTGGGCACTATTCTTTCTTTGTCTTAATGCTGATTTCAAAAAACAAACACTCATTTGATCTTTGAATTAGGTCTTTGGAAAGAAGATTTCAGATGCTACTGGGTAACAAAGACACTTCAACTGACATATACAGAACCTGGAGGTACTGACCAAACCTGACAGTTTGACCAGTGATTCATATCAAACAGCATCAAACAGAACATGCATATGTGTGAGAACCATTTGGTCTGTGATTTTTGTACCTTCGGTGGTTTTTAGGCAACATGATGACACCATGATATGCCGCGCAAAATGAGACTTGCTAGAGAGCCCACAGTGCTGTGTTACAAAGCTTAACGCAGCCGTACTCAATATTGTTTTTTCTTGTTGATCACTTCTAAAGTGAGAAATCAGTTGTTTGTAGTGGCAAACTCCACAGAATTTTTTCTCTGAACTCTCAGCTCCATAGCATCTTGTTATGCTATTATGTTATACGCCCTCATAGCACAATTTACAGCAGCAGAATAGCTTCCATAAACGCACCGGATGCTGCCAATCCAGCACCAAACAACAGAAAAATTAGCAACTAGCTGGTGAACACAGTGGATCATTTAGCTGCAAAAGGGCCAGATATTACCCTCATTAGTTAGTGGAGGCAGAAAGAGAGCTAAATGGAGCATGAATATTGGACTTACATTCATTAGGGGGACACAAACGTGACTCTAAATGGATGCTACTGTTTCTTCATATTTGCTGGTTATCAATAGGGAAGAGGTTTGTGTCATTGCTAACAAATGGAAGCACTTTAGGGCACTCAGACGTTCACGTAATCTATACTGTATTTTTATATGTACATTAACACTGCTGACCACATTAACATTAACATAGTGGGTCTAAACAAATGCCTGTTTATTTAGAACAGATGCATGTGTTGTCGTCTAGCAATCCCATAGTCTTACAGTGTGCTATGTGTTATTGTTATAAAATTTATTTTACATTAGGTCTGCCTGTCCAGTGCTGTTCTTCATCTATCTGAAACTTTCCTTCCCTTCCCTTCACTCTTCTGCTCTGTATTTTCCCCCCGAATCGCTGCCAACATGTGATTTCACTTATCTTCCAGTGAAATTAGAGTGGAGAAGAACAGACTAATGGTCATCTCCCTGTCTCTACCTTTTTTCCCTCCTCTCTCCTCACCGTGGCAGGGCTTGATGAAAGGACCTGTATATTTTGCTCAAGTTTCAAATTCCGCTGCCCGAAAAAAAGAGAGAGAGAGAAAAAAAATCTGCAGATGTGGGCTGCTCGCCGCACCTACACAAAAATGTTGGACTGAAAAAAAAAGAAAAGAAGGAAAAAACAATATCTGAAAGGCACAAAGAAAAAGAACAGCTTAAAGCAGAAACTCTGTAGTTCCTTCTAGTATTCTTAAACACAGAGGTGCCCCCATTTATTGCACAATCTCACTTTAATGTCTCTTGAAGAGGAGACCCTGCCTTCTGCAATGGTCACTTCTGAACTACCTAAATTTCCGTGCCAGAGCCAGATTTAGTTGCACTTGTGAGCCTTCGGAGCTTGAATGCCTCCAGTAAACCTCTCTTATGTTACCCAACCTCCCAGGAGAAAAATTAAGTCATTACATTTAATCACCACCTCTGTGGCCAGCACAGATATGTTACCCCCAGATGTGCAAACATGCTTGGCCAGCACAGTCGAGAGATAACACTAACATGTCAGTCATCTATGTCCTAACAACGCCTTTCTCTGCGTTCTGCTGGCCCCACAGAGGGTCTCGTCCTGTCTTTAAGGTACAGTAATAGTGTTCAGAGAATCCCACAGAGATCTGAGCGCGCTCTCTCTGCGTCCTCTCATCCCGTCAGTACCTCTGTGAGTCACGCAGCCACTGTCCTACATCTGTGTCAGCTATCATCAAGGGTCAGAAGAACAACAGCCAGCATTACTAATGTAATGCAATCTGCTCTGCAATGAATTTGCCAAACTCTGACATTTGGAGTCTTTTTAAAAAAAGATGTAGTTAAGTAAAAAGTGATATCTCCACAGAAGGATTTGATTTTAGCTATTATAGTTTGTACCAAGAGAGCAAAAAGACAACTTGCCAATGTGGAAGTTCCTTGGGTCTCATTCACACAGGCTTAGAGATCAGTTGTTAGCAACAGAAGCACTCTTAACCAACAATGTACGTTTGCATTTCAAAAAGATACAACTTTTGAAATGAGCACTCTCTGTTTTGGTTTCACACTTTTATTAGCGCTTGGTGAGTAGTTTGCGAGTGTTTGCAGACAGGTCAGCACTTTTTATACAAACTACTGGCAACCACAAGAGCTGGTTAGTGGCCAAAGCAATCGGAAGCTGGGTTTATGGCGTGACACTGTATAAATGACTTCATTTAAATGGACACCTTTCTTCAATGCCATCACATTTTAACATTAGGAGCTTCATCCTTTATTTTCAAGAATTACCAACACATACTGATACATACTTTCCTCTGGGATTACTCAAGTACTCAGATTCTGATACATGCCAGACACACTGAAAAAAACTAAATTAAACATCGCTACAATCATACAACTTTACAATACAAATAATGATTTCTTTAATGGATCACAAACTGAGAACAAGCATATTTTTTTACCTCAAATATCAAGCTTTAGCCTCAAGTCTTTTTTTCTGCAACAAGTAAGAGACTTTACCACTGTACTCGTTTTTACCGCTGGAAAAAACCAGGACTACGACATCCCGACAGGTATTAGCTTAGCAAATCTTTCGCTGCTGTGTTTGGTTCCTAAAAATTGCAATGCAGCTTGCTTTTTTACCAGTCAGCTACAATGAGCGCTTAAATGCTTCAATGCTGGTTCAGGCCTCCCCAGTTGCTGTGTGAGAGCGCACTCTCACACTGGGGGAAAACTTAGTGCAGGAAGTACCTCACCAATAGTAACCCCACCGGGATCGTAAGATAAAATGGAAAAAAGAAAAGAGAAAGATGAAGGAGGGACAGAAAGCAAAAGACACAGCGTGCCAAGGCAAAGGAGGGGAAAGGATTTGAGAAGGGCTGCTAATGTTTTTTGCAGACACTGGCTCCTGAATGTTCCTGTAATTGGTGCGATCTGAGAAGTTGGATCTTTCTACTTCAGCTCTGCCTGTCTTTCTTCTCCTCTTTTTCTCTTTTCTTCTTTCCTTCTCATTTTTCACCTCTTCCTCATCCTTTAACCTACAGGAAGCATACTGGCAAGGCTTTTTTTCACATTCACTGTCTCCTTCATTTAGCAAAGCCAAGTCAAAGAGGAACCACAGATTGGAAATAGTAACACTGAATCAGAGTGCAAAATAGCTCTGCCCTCCATGGAAGGCCCTGATTATTCCAATCAAAACGTTAAGTCAGCAGAGCTCTAAATGAGGCCAGAATAGCCAAGATCAACGTCGGTGAAGAAACACAGGTGGCAATTTCATGATCACTGCTTGTGAGATTTTTCCACATGAACTCCTATTTTAACCTCCATGTGCCGCATGCATAGCCAGTAATCAGCGTCGGTGATCCAGTTCCAGTAATCATCATCATAGGGGCTTATTTGCCATAATCTGTGCGCAGTGTGCAACATCCAGGGGCTCCTCTCTTTACAGTAGCACGAAAGCATTAGCATTTTAGTGAAAAATGAAATAAAAATCAGTGATATTTCTTAAAATTTCAGTCTCCTACTTCATCTATACTGTTCAGTTTGCACTAGTGCAAACCAGCAAGTCTCAGTCTTCCTCTGAGGTCAGACGCAGAGGGCCTCTGAGACATGAGCACCTTTAAGACCTTTGGCTTTACAGCTCAAACAGAGAAGATAAGCTTGCTTAGCAGAGCATAAAGACTACCTACACACGGTTCTGATGTGAGGACTCAGGGACTTAGATGGATTATTCTCCAGCTATATGATCCATTCATGACCATGCATGTGTAGGTGTGTGAACCCGAGCGACAACAAGCCAGACTTGGCTTCGTACACCAAAGTGGCTCCACCGAGGGCTAGGAAACTCTGCTCTATAGAAATCAATATGTGAGCTTGATGCCAAACAGCAAAATCTTGTTTAGTTTAAGAATAATTATAAGGAATCCAAACTTCTCAAATACATCAGTGTTAATTTGGGGAAAAAGGGAACTCACTTTATAGAAACTGTGAAGTGAAACTCCACATTCAGGAAAGAAAAGGCCCTTTCTGGGTTCAAGGACTACAAGTTTGAAAATATATAAACTTTGAAATTAGTTTACCAGACTTTTCTTTTTATAGGAGTCTTTATTTGTCAGATATACATTACACACAGTGATCTTTTCCATATTTAACAGCCAATTAGAAAGCCGAGGTCAAAAAGCAAGTTCTGTGGTGCTGTAACCATCATGTGCATAGTAAAACCACGACTTCTGATCAATAACTAAGACTATCGACTGTACTCTGTAGCCGCAGCCTTAGCTCTTCTTTAGTAAAGCAGCTCAAAGCCAAATTTGCCACATTTACCACTCTGTTCCAAATGTACTTCCAAACTTAAACCTGCTATTTTGAATGCGTTCATACAATGACAAGTGCGGCTACATGCACGCTACACAGATGGTGTATCTATAACAGTCAAGAAAGTGAGTCATCATCTTGGCTACCCAGATGAAGAAAGAGGATCACCAACCAATTATCAGTCGGCATGAAGAATACTGCAGCACAGACAACAATGCTAATGCCATACAGCTAAGAGCAGCATATTTTTATGAAACAGCGAGTTTATTGCAGTTGTGGTGTTACTTTGTATTTACATGGGTAAATTAATGTTAAACTGCCTTGCGTGGTTAAGAAGTTTTTAAAATGGAACAGCTAATCAGTCATCTGGTTTGCAAACACTTCACTTCAGATAGACATATCACAACGATTTTTTAATATGTTCATATATGCACATCTGGTATATTATTTTTTTTTAAATGGCCCAGGAATCTTATAATATAATGAGCAATGCTAATGCTAATACAAACTTATTAAATTATTTGAAATGCAGTGTAAAATCAGCAAAACCCTCAACCCTGAAATTATAATTTGATAAAGTCAGAAAAGGCAAGCATCTGATTCCAGCGGTTGATTCTAGATAATCATCGATACTAAACACAGGAAAAATATCAAGACCAATCCTGGTGGTCAGCCCTAAGATACAAAATGAAATGTGGCGTCTTTACTTTTTCAATAGGCCTTCTCTGTATGAAAAAGCAGTGGTAATAATATAAGGTTGCATGCCTCAAACTATAAGTGGATATCCTCTTTCCGTAAAGGATCATCCCATTTCCAACCAGTGCGCCTGACCTCCGACTCTGATTTTGTCCCCAATCAAAAAAGCACAACCTCGTCTTTTAATCCAACTCCATAATCACAAATTCTCCCGTCCTCATCAACCACACATTGCTGGCCTACAGAGATTTGTACAGAGTGTACAGAGCTGAGCGGCGACCCTCATATTACAGCAAATAAGTATCTTCCCTGATTAAATCATTAAGGAGCTTTTTCTTTTTTCCCCCTAGCTAAAGCCCTTTCCTCTAAATTTGCCTTCGTTCAACCCTCTCTGCTGTTTGATCTGGAGTTAGAGAAGGGATGGTGTGGGCTGGGGCTGGTGGGACGTTTGTGATGGTGGGGGTGGGGATTAAGTTGTTTGGGCTGTCCACAGGCTCAAACGCTAAGCGCTCAATCACTCAATCACCGGGATCCACACGCTCACTGGGACTTAGCCTCACAGATCCCACTGACATTGACCGTGCTTGGTCCGCTAAATCTATCTGCTCCCGAGCTGACCTGCACAGCCGCCGATGATCCTGTATCTCTATCTGTATTGACCAATTTTCCATCACTATCAGCTGCTTACGATGGATGATGATATCAAACAGAGAGGGGGAGAGGAAGAGTGAGAGCAGGTAGGTACAGGATTAGAGGTCTGCTTTGTTTTTCTGCACTGTACATTTTTAAAACGCATTTTCTAACTATAGCACCAGAAAAAAAAGAAAAAAACATAAGCTGAAAGGCACTTTTGGGACTCATCAAATAGTAACGATGCCATTTGTTGACAGTCTGTCTTTCTAAAGCTTTCAAACTTCTCAGTTGGCGTTTTGCATGCCTGAGAGATCTTTACACCCCGTTCCCCATCCAGTGCTTTGTGCAGCCAGAAGATTACACACTTGTTTCATTAAAAATATAACCTCATTGCTGCCTCATAACTCTTTTTGCCGTTAATTCTTCCCTCTGTTTTTCTTACAGGCTGCTGCTATGCGGACGGGGCAAAAGGTGCTTTTTTAATGAGAAGAATGGTGTGTTCGTGAGAAGGGGCAGATAAAAGAGACAGAGATAGAATATCAGAAAGTCTTAAAGGTCAACTGTGTGTTCACTTCCTGTTCTTTCAAAGAACATTAATATCACTATCATCACCCATAACATCAGGCGTCCTCTCCCACACTCCACACCTCATGTACCATTTGGTTCTCATGCAAGAACATTTTTCTATTCTTATCCTAAACCCTCTCAGATCCAGTAAAGCTTGTGGTAAATTGTCCATTTCAACTTGATGAAGGTAAAGTGTTTTGAAAAGTTAGCTTCTATTAGTGAGCCTTAGCACAATCAACACTTGTGAACGTGCTATATGAAAGCCAGAATTGCCTCAGGAGACTTTGTTCGAACTTATTTCAATTGGAGTAACTAAAATAACTAAAAATCTGAACATTTAGGATTTTATTTTGTCTGAAGGAGAACATTTCTGCTCATTGGCCCCTTCAGAAGAATCCAAGGCTGAGTTACAGTTAGCCTGGACACATGTATAACAGCAGGAGACAGAGGCCTGAATGCTTTACAGGAGTTTCAGTTACGTGGGAAGAATCTGAGCAAGTAAATATTTATGAGGGAAGTGTCTTTATGCATGCTCACAAAGTACTGAAGTTTAACTTTGGCAAAAATTAGAAGGAGTCTGCTGTAGATGTCGGTTTGCCTTAGAGTATGGAAAGTAAAGTTTCCGAACTCGAAGATAAATTAAGGGACCAATGGCAAACCACAACCCCCGGTTCAAGTTCGAACAGGGACCCTTGATTGATTGCTCCGTCAACTCCTTCAACTGTCTCCACTGTAATGTCCCCAAAAGAATACTTGGCAGTGTCAGTAGCTGCATCATGGAACCAAAAGAAGTAAAGAAGTCAAAGGCGCACTGTGACAAAAATGAAGAGTAGATGTTTGGACAAAGTTAAAAACCCAGCCATGTATTTACAAAGCAAAGGAGCACATCAAATAGAGACGAATTGTTTGAGAGCATGTGACAGTGATGAAGATAAGTGAGGCAAGACTGTGAGGTGGAACAGAAAATGATCATGGTCTGCAAAACCTGGAGTATAAGTTGCCAAGCCAAAACATGCCAATCAGCAATCAAAGTCCTTTCAAACCTAGAGAACGCCGCTTGTTTGGCAGCCAAAGAAAATAAAACCAAAATCAAACTCAACTGATCTCAACACCAGCCCACATCAGCTGATAGCTCAACTTGGTAAATCTCATAGTGTACGCTATTTAGTTGTTAAAGATCTGCAAGCCACTTTGTAACCTAACTCTACCCCAGCTCCTCCTTTTTATTCCGTCTCTGACTCAATGTCATATCTGTTGTGACTGATGCCTGCGCTTTTCTGTGAGGGGGTCTTGCCACAGCTCTTTTTGCTTTCCATATATGTGTGGAAACGTGGGGAGGTTCCACAACTGAGCCATGATGCCAAATCTAAATTACAGCAGATGGAACTAATCTTCTTTTGACTATAGTGACCCTGACTGAAACATTAGGTTCAGTTCACAATTTATCTTACTTGGTTTCAGTGTCTTATCTTATAGACAAAGCTAGACAAAACTCTGTGAAACCACTCTGTGCATATATTCCTCGCATTAGTCCCATTGTTTCTGATAACTGGTCTGCCACACCATGCTCCAACACCTACCCATAACGGAGTGCAGATCACAATCAAAGCTTGCTGCTGGGTCACTGCACTACACATACAAAGTTACACAGAGTATAGGAAACATCAGGAAATGATTAGGCTAATGCAGCCGTATTACAAACAGAGAAATACTGAAATCCATTCAACTGTGTGACGGGACTTTTTATTGTCCAAAACTTTATTGTCCAAAGCTTGAGGAAAAATTGCCTTGATGAGAGCAAACTGTTGATTCAGGGCTCCAGCCAACAACAGTGAGAAATTTAGCCAAGTTCTGTAAGTCAGCCTTTATTTATTTTTGTATTATTAGTGGGTTATTAAATTTTCATTTTTATTAACACTGCCTCACTGCTTCACTATTTGTCTTTAATGAGTATTCAGACTTTTATTTATAAGTGTCATTATCTAAACAGCTCATCTTTACAGCCAATAGAGGGTCCCCACTGGGGTTACTTCTGCTGCTGTGGTGGAGAGCTGTTTTGGAAGTATTTATTTCTGGAACTGATTTTCTGTCGATAAAGTCCCTCTTTGAACCGTGCACATTAAAGACCAGCTTTGTGTTATTAAAAGAACTATAATATCTGACATGTAGTGTGCAGATTTATTTTTGTAGCCTGCTTTTCAAGGATGAGAAGCGAAGAAAAACAATGAGAAGGAAAAACAGAGGAATAATAAAGAAACTTGTGCGAGAGCTGAAATCTTGGAGACCCAGAGGTGACAAAAGATCATGCTGAGGGTTTGGAGGAGAAGAAGTAAGATGGAGAGCAAGCGGAGCGGCCCTGGTGTCTGTTTTCCCTCTGGCTGGTGATGGGCGACTGCAGCCAGCATAAACACATGCCTTCATGGCTCACACATTTCCTGCTTCACTCCACATCCCAGTGCTGGGCCACACAGGCTCAGGACACCACAGTGAGTTATATGCACGGGCGTGCGCGTGTGTGTCCGAGTATATCTCCGTACATGCATGTATGGCATGCTACTCTTGTGGTTAACATGGACTTAACCGTTTGCAGAAATCTTTCTCTTATCGCAACTCCGACCACGTCTGTGCAGATGCCTGAACTCACAATGGTACCCGCACACAAATCACACATTAAAAAGCTCCATCTCAGCTGAATGTAAAAGGAGATCTATTTCATACTGAGCTTTGAGGAAGGAAAGAACCAGCCTCATTCCCTTCTCATTCTGACATATGTGGTTTAACAAGCCTTAACACTATTCATCTCCCCACTTGTTGGCGTACCTCTCCTCCCACAGGCAAGATATCTTAATGCATAGTACTCCTTCTCCCTCACATACGTGTGAGAGAGCGTGTTGCATCATTCTGTTACTTTAAGGGGGAGTGGAGCAGCAAGGTTGTCTAATGTGTTGATTCTACACAGTTCCTTTCATCTATTGAGAGCCTTTTTTCATCTATAGCGAGAACCTCCTCAATCACCTTTGAGACAAAATCAGGCGGAAAGAGAGATTTAAGACACAATGACGATGGGTAGAGAGGAGCAGGGGTGTGTGGGAGATTGAAAGACAGGGGCGGGGGGGTCGCTAAAGAGATGGATCGAGGAAGGAGAAGGTAGAAAAAAAAATGAGTCAGCGGAGGGGGTGCAAGGGACCTTGCGATCCGTTATCCTAGAGAGACACTTCCTAAGAGGACCTGCCGTTAATTGGAAAAAGACATTACTGGTCAACTCCAGCTTTGTCGTCTCCCATCTACACTCCACTGGTATATTACCAAGCTGTGCTTAACTGTATGAGTTAGAGAAGCACTGGAGAAAATGTTCTTCATCCATTTCGGTATAGGCTTTAAAGCTTTTAGAGCTGAGGGGTCGCTGAGGCAAGTCTCTCTCTCTCTCCCTGGTAAATGGTGTGTAAAACAGGCCTGGTGATGAAAGTGGCTGTATCCCAGAAGGAGATGATTATCTGGGGCAAATTTCACACACTGCGGGGCACTGAGTATCCCTTAAGGATCGTGTAAAGGCTGTATAGACATTATATAGTGCTGGATGAGTATCCCTAAAGTAACGGGGCAATCATCTGGGCATCATCCTCCTTGAATGGAAAACACACTCTTGTCCATAAATCTGGTTAAGGAGGAGCATTTATTCAAAGGCTGTAAACATGAAAAAGACACAAACAATTTTTACGGTCTATTCAAAGAGCTGCTTTATTTGCTGTGTGGAGTCTAGTCTCTAATAGATCCCGGACCAAGACCTGGGAGTACATTAGGCCACAAGAGACCCAACACATTCTCATGAATGACTCACAGAAACTTACAGATGTACAGCATATTGTGGGATGAGGAAGTAAAAAATGTGACCAAAAGTCCACATAGGGAAGTTGGAAAGATGGAAGTGGCATGAATCAGAGCACTTTCATCCCAAAGACATGGGTTTTTCAGACGTTTGCTTTACTTTAATTGTTGATGTTTCATTTCCAGTGTTTGGCTGGATGGAGCTACTTTGTTAGGTTTATGAATAGGTGGGCAAGTGTTTGATTTAAAATACATGCATTCACTAATTAAATAATGCAGACATGAGATGTGATACATCTGCTTTATCATTTGTACTTCAAACCTCCAGCTCGCACAATATTCTCATATTCACTGTACAGTTTAAATATTAGAAATCAATTAAAATATATCTAAAAAAGACTTAAGAAGTAGCTTTCTTTAAGCGTGCAAATACATGTTATACTGCAGAAGCTAACCAGCAGCTAACGTATCAACCTAGCTGCAAACACAATGTGTAAATGTGAAATATTTGATATTTGAAATATTTGGTTCACCCAGTACTATGCAATCCTATACCATAAGGTCTGGATGGCATATGGTAAACAGAGTGATATTTATATAGTGCTTTTCTGGTGATCGCTTATTAAAAGCTTATTACTGTAGCTGTAATTTAACTGCTGACCGTTAATAAAAAAGCGATTACATACGCCTGTGTTGCCAGCTAACGAGCACAACACTGCTCACAACACACGACGGCCAAGTGTTGAATTAAAAAGCCGACTGATACATTACCTCGCTGATCAGCGGCCACGGTCGCTCAGCCTGTGTGCTCATGTCGAACAACATGTGTTAAGTATGCTTGCTAAGGTCATCAGGGTCCACAAGATGAAAGCTGATCATCAGTAGGTATATCAGTTTACATGAAAATTAATATGCGTCACACAAACTCTCTCATGTGACATTTTGTGTGTGTTCTATACGCCCCCTCTCTGTTTGCTTGCTTTTCATTCTGCCTGCAGTCTCCTAATGGCTCAAGTGAGGTCATTCTTTTAGAGAGCACACTGTTTAACCCCTGTCAGTGCATGCATGTCTTTGCATATGTATGCATACATATAAATATGCTGTATATGTTTGAGCATGCACAAAAGTGTGTGGGTATGTGAGCGTGTTTCTCCTGTGTGTGCCCAGAGCATTTCTGTGCTGCTCTGAGCTGTGGGCTGTTTTAGGCTGCGGTCTAAGTTCAATAAGCCAGGTTTGACATATGCTAGCATTCTGTACAAACACTGTCCAGTGGTCGGCCCTGCACTCTAACCCTGCTATTATGACTGCTGCGCTGCCAGTGTGCATATGTTGCTGTAGCGGAAAGAGGAAAAGCAAGAGGCAAGAGAAAGAAAAACAGCACAAGAGATGGCAAATTAGAAAAAACAAGAGCAAAACCAGAGTCCAGAAGGGACAACGAGCTGCCCAGACCTAAAAATATTATAATGTTCTTCCCCGACGACTGAATATGTTTCTAGGGTAATGATAGGGTTGGACAAAATAAATACAGAGTAAAGAAGCTGGCTCAGAACAAGACCAGCAGGTGTCTCTGTACAGGAACAAGGTAGAGCAGCAAAGACGACCGCTAGCAAAACCAGTTAGCGCAAGCTGAAGGTTGTGTCAGTACGTACTACCGCTGTTCTCTGTTTAGTCATCATGTCTGATATCAGTGCCAGACAAGTCAATCCAGACAGTCAGAAAACAATGTTAGCCTCACAGATGTTTCTGAACCCACACTTAAAAAAATTATCTATTCTTATCTAATCCAATTTGCTGTTATAGAAAACAACCCGCAATGTTTAAACTTGGATCTTGATGTACTGTGTAATGAAATTCACCAAATGGAAAAAGTGAATTGGTTTAGTGGTCTGAGACAACCAGCAATGATGTTAATCTGGAGAATTAACTGTACTTTGCTGTACAGTGCCCTAATCTAATTGACCAGTGAAGGCCATTGGATAAAAGCCTGCCCTCCGTGCCTTCCACATCCTGTGAATTACTACACGTCTGACTACCATCCTACCTGCCTGCTGGCCTCTCCATCTGCCCACTCAACTAGCAAATGAAAACCTTCTTCGGCACACTGCAACCTGCCTAATACTACACTTGTCTCTCGTACACCCTACTAGGCATGTGCTGTCTCAGTGGTGGTTTTCTCATAAAGAGCTACAGTGTCAGCCTGCCTGCCTGCCAGCTTGCTGCTCCCATAAAGATGTAGGAATGAGGGACCAATCTCATTAGGGGAAGATTAGGCCAACATCTGTTTGCTGTCCCGATGCCATTGCTGCTGCTGCTGCTTCTGCTGCTGTGTGGCTCTGATGAGTGGTAATACCACTGCCAGGGTATTGTACGAGCTAACGTGCACGCAAACACACCCACTCTCCACACAATCTAAGCTGTTATGAGATACTAATCACCGCTGTCATTGGCTTGGAGTGGAAGAGTTAGCGGTGGCCTGACCAAGTTTGTGTGTGTTGTCTTTGTTCTACTGCATGGTCCAAGCCCACAAAACAAGTCGCAAAACACCCAAGGGATATGAGTAACAGACCAAAGACAGAACCCAAACAGCTACAATGTTATGAGAGGGAGAGAGAAAAGCAACAAGTGAGTAAGAGGCAGAAGTAGGGAGGGATAGCAGGAGAAAGGGAAACACGTGAGGAGGTTAAATGTAACAGAGGGTTTATTGTTTGTGGTTCTTTGGGGAGGGAACGAGTTGAGCGAAGGAGGGGAAAGGGAGCAGGATGAGGGGAGGGGAGGGAGACAGTGGGAACAGCGCGTTGGCAGAAGCCAAAGCGTCAGGCAGACCTGCTCAATCAGCCTGCAGAATACGGCCTCCCCTACCAAACAAGCAGCACGATAATCTGACTAATGCTGCTCAGGAGACAGCCAGCGCAGTGGAAATCAAACAGCTATGGCACAAGATTAAACAGGCTAGGAAGGAGCAGGTCATTCACAGGCAACACACAAAACAAGCTAGTCTTGAATAGTTGTAACTTACGATTGTGAGTTACAAGTGAGTCATCAAATTCAATTCCTCACAGGAAGTTGGAGACGTTTGTCATTTTAACAAACACACCTCTTTTCCTATGACTGAAAAACTGGTTAAGGTGTTTATACCGCACTTATGCCTGTGTTAAACTAGTGCTGAAAAACAGTCGGCACATTAGCATAACTGCTAGCTGAAAACATGCTAGAAAAATGGCTCGATAATTAACACAGAAGATTATCAGAGTCGTAATAGCTGTTTCCCCTGTTTCCACTCTTTTTTTAAAAAAATCTAACTTTCCACAGTAAGCAAGTTTTTGGCTGCTGGCTTATTATAAAAGAGAAAAGGCATCTTTTCAGGAATGCTAAATCACATGTTCTCCCCCCCGTGCACTGAAAAGCTTCTCAGTAGGTGTCAGCTAAATGCTGCCAGTTGTATTTGGAATATATATAGAGGGATCTAATGTTTTAATCACTGCTCCACTATAGCTTCTGGTCTCCGGAGGCAGCATTGAGTGCACAGCTGTCGAGAAGCACTCCACTTAGTGAGTGAAAAGGGAATCATACACTGTGTTTGACTTTGCAAGAATTGCATCAAAAATTATGTAAACTGCATGACAACAAACTGTAAATCTACTGTTAAGAAACACCAATGATGCACCTTTGCTTTAAAAAACAAAACAAAACCTTTTTTTAGCATCTTGAGATTTTCATTAGCGAACAGAAGACATGGTGTGATTAAAGTGTGGCTTTAAAACGATGATCATTATCACCGTGAAAAATTAACCGCTAGAGTTTCATCTGTTTTTTCTGTTTGCAAAGGAAGATCTCTCAATCTCCTGCATTTTATCAGTCTAGTGTGAAATGTAGCTTTTAGGTGAAAATGGATGAAGTTGGACATGTTGTTGCCATGTTAACACCAAAAGCATAAAACATTTGGGAACCATAAGCAAAACAAAAATAAGTTTTGAAGAGCTGTACACAAAGTTAGCTCCAGTCACACGTCAAATTGTTTCCATTGAAATAACCTTTAGAAAGTCCTGTTATAATGAGTGCACAGACATAACTGGTATAACTGGACTGATTTCATAGTGATGCTTTTAACCACTGTGCAGCTCCAAAGAACTTCTCTCTTTTGATTTTTAGACAGATTTATTGGTTTGCATTTCTTTGCCTTTGATTTTAGACTGTCCTGCTGACCATATGCTGCAATTTTGTAAACTTTAAACTTTGGAAATTAAGTTTGTATTTTCATTTTTTCCTGCACCAAATTATCCGTATAGTAAAGCATATTCTGCTGTGACTCAGTGGCCAATATGTACAGTATACATTGAAAGGAATGCACATATGCACATACTTCCTTGTCAGCAGCAGGAAGACAACTGGCAGATAATGATCTGTGTAGGGGCCGAGGGTTTCTCTTTTTCTCTATGTCTCCCTTTCTTACTCTTGCACTTACTCATTTTCTCTCTCCATCTTTGACAGATTTTAAGTAAATACCAGCAAACAAGCAATTATTTCTGGCAGCCCGGGCCCCTTTTCCCTTCCAAAAGACGTGGAGCAGAGGGAGAGGGGGTGGATGAAATCACCCTAACAGATGTGATTTAAATCAATATTACATTATATGTGCCTTTATTTATTTAAAAAAAAAAAGTAACACAGGGAACCAAACCAAAAAGGGCCCAGTGATGACTGCTGCCCTTTGCATGATGGAATAATTGCTTTTAATACATCTGAGTTTTTCATATTTTAATTTCCTTTTACCCCCTGCTTGTCTTTCTTCTGTGTTCCTGCAGGTCTGAGCAATCCCCCCGATGTTAAAATAATATCAGGGAAAAAAAACGGAAAATCAGCCGAGCTGTCAAACGTAGAGTTTTAACACAAACCATCTGGTGGAATGATGGAGGTAAACAGGCGCAAACAGAGCTGGCCTGGGAGGAAGACTGGAGCAGGGGGGTGGAAAGGGAGGCCGCTGAGGAGGAGAAAAGAAGCAGAGATCCTGAGAAAGAAGATGGGGGTGAGAGAACCTGAACTGTACAGAGGAGGAGTTGGAGTTATGGAAGACTGTGCTGGTAGGAGTTTAAAAAAAAAGAAGTGGAGAATTTTGTGAGAGAGAGGTGAAAGGTGGAGGATGAAGAGGAGGAGGAGGAAGAGAGACGGATGATTGGGAGGGGAGGATAGAGAGGGTGACAAATTAAGGTGCTGCAGTGGAGACTTGACAGAAGGAGAGGAGGAGTGGGAGCGTCAAACACTCCTCTGTGTTGTAGCCATTATAACAGAATACAGGACAATAGGAGGGCTTCTTTCCAAAATGCTATGAAACCATTCTCAAATTGAATTTGACTCACCATAACTTCAACATTCTTCAATTAATCAACTTATTCAAATCTACTAGCTTCAACTACTTTAAGAAAACTATGACTATGATCTACTGCTGCTGCATATCAACCTTTTTTTCGCTGATATCACACGTAGACTGTATATAAAGGATGAGCATACCCACAGTGACATCAACGTTTGATTTGTTTACTATGGTGCTGAAGGTGTTTGCCTTTTTGTTTTTGTTTATTCGACCATGCTTAAATGTGAGGGTAGGAGCTGGGGCGCTCTCATCCTACGCTAGCAGTGTCTAGCTAACTTGGTCAGCAAGGCAAGTGTGTCAAAACAAAACTCACTTACATGACAGCTGAACAGCGTCTCTTAGTGCAACCAAATACTGAACAACACAAAATGGCACCTACCTGTCACTCTGAGGAACCGCGCTCTTAATTATGACTTTAAGCCACATTTTAAACAGGCGAGAGTAACATAGCCAGTTATCACTCATATAGTTACTAGCTGTTTATGCTAGGATATAAACACGTGCTTATACAGGAAGGGGGAAAATGAAAAACCATGAGTCAGAAAACAGCTGATCAGTCTTATGGCGAAGGTTAATTACTGTGTGTCCAAACATGTGCGTTTAAGAGCTAATTAGAAACTGTATTCATTCATCAACAGTCAAATCTGATTATAAATCTTGCTAAAATGTGTGGAACTTTGCCCCATGCAAAACACTTTACGCGCACAATGTCAGATTAGCTTGCCAACTGCGGCTAATGTTACCTGTGTTAGGTATGGTGCTAGCATCACAGATTATATGGATGGCACCACTGGCCTTCTTAACATCTACATCTGTGAAGAATGTGCCTATGTATTGCTGCAGCATAGTGTTTCAGTCTAACACAGCCTACAGAGAAGACCTCATTTCCATAATCAAAGTCATGCAGAACTATGGTGGTTAAAGCAGTCTGCATCTATTGCACTTTCCACCTTGCTTTTTTACAACAATGCATCACAGATACAGAATATAGGCAAGTGCAGATCACTGGGCAACCTTTCAGACTCAACAGTTAACATGCTATCCACTGGTTGAATAGTCAAGCACATCCCCAAAATGTAATATGTAGGTCGACAGGGACTGTCTAGGTTTTGCACCAAACCTCAAGAGGTTACTGCTTTAACGTCCCGAGGCCGATGTTATATTATTCTGCTGATCAACAGATTGTACTAACATGCAAAGGATTGTGTCCATGTCCCATCAATCTTGCTCGCAATATGCATCGATTTAAAGAATGTAGCACTTCAAATACTCGCAAATCTGCTAAACACCTTTTATGAAAAAAGAAAAGCTTAAAAAAAATCCCCAAGTTACACACAAGACATTCTGCGTGAGAATCACTGAATGCAAATATACAGTAGGCTTGCCAGTTAATGAGCAAACTCCACAGGGCACATTTAATGAGTGATTTAACTGTGGTGATTAAAGCAGTTAATGTATAAGGATTGGCCACATTTTGCACCCACACAGCATACTTCTTCCTGTACTGAATGTCAGACTTGAATGTTGTGCTGTAGAATCAGTAAGCAGAAACACGCTAATAAAAACAAACTATACTTGAATGAGAAGGTGTTCAGCGAAATAGGTAAAGAACATGTATGACAGGACACGTGGTTTATTGTGGAGACAGGGAGGTGACGTGAGTTGGAAAATGCTTCAGCAGAGACGTCAGTACAGATTTTTCTTACCTTTTGTTGAGACAGTTCATGATGGCAGCAGAAACATGAAGGAAGAAAGAAAAATACATAAATTAGCATTATGGTTTCACGCTCACATTTTCTCTCTTGCTTCCCCCCCCTCCTCGAGCACTGGAAGCAGATAGCCGCCCACCCCTAGTCTGGTTCTTCTGCAGGTTTCCTGCTGCAAGAAAACATTTATCTAGGTAAAATAGTTCACAGTAGTGCAGCTGTAATGGAAACTTTCCCCCCCATCGCGAAACTACACAAGAAAAACTCAAAATGGTGCCACATTCTCCAAATACAGAGTACAAACATAAAATGCTGAAGTAGTCTGAAGATTCAATATTATTGGTTTAAGATAAAGAGTTAAATAAAGCCCACACTAGCTTGTGTGCCTCAAGAAAGTGTGACTAAGTACTATATGACGTGCGTGACAGCTTTGTGAGGCTAAATTGAAACTGCTGGTGTCAGAGTTTTGGCTTCGATGCAGATTAAAACAGTAACTACTGGATAAACATGTGAATAAAATGTGTGAACAAATACTGGATGCAATGCTGTGAAACTGGCAACGTTGAACTCATAACTTGATACATCACTTTAACCTAGCGCAGGTTGAAATCTGACCATTACTTCAGGTTACCACCAAGAGCATTGAAAACTAGTGACATTTCTTCATTTGGTCGCTTCTTCAGAGGTAGTTAGCAAGGAAAAAAACATGTCAAACTGAGACAGTTTGATCAGACTACACTGCAGTTACAGCTTACTTCCCCACTTTAGGGATGACTAAGGAAACATCACTACTGCTAGCGGCATTCATCTTTCTTTTGTTGTTGTGCGGTTTTTCTCAAAAACTCAAGTGTCATTCCCACAGCAAACTTGTTAACAAAGTGACTCAGTCCAGCTTTGTTAGACTGAGTCACTCACACAGGTGCAGTTAGCCTGTTGATA
The DNA here is from genome assembly GCF_036321145.2 of Pelmatolapia mariae. Taxonomy (NCBI): domain Eukaryota; kingdom Metazoa; phylum Chordata; class Actinopteri; order Cichliformes; family Cichlidae; genus Pelmatolapia; species Pelmatolapia mariae. The sequence goes on along the minus strand of NC_086230.1, from coordinate 6,843,763 downwards.
CAGGCTAACTGCACCTGGAGTTACAGGAGATTTCATTCTTGGTTTAATTACCAATTTGTGGTCTGCCCTTGCTGCAGCTTCTCTGCTACTCTCTGTGCTCAGAGCTATGCTAGCTGCTAGGTTAATATGCGCCGCTGCGCCCTGCACTTTGACTCACAGGTGGTCCTCCAGTTTGTGGTCGGTCTGTTTGAGTCACTACAGTTTGGTACTCTATTATAACTTCATGAAATAAAATGAGTATACCGATCATATTCCTTTAATACTGGTTTGGCCAAATTATTTTTATTAATTAGCAACTTTATTCGTGTCAGCAGGGATTAATTAAGTGAACAGATAGAATTGTATGACTTTGACTGATATTTTCATACATATTGCAATATTACCCTTTTTGTGCATTCTTGTGGCCATATTAATCATGTAGCAAAAAATATGATATAGTGATGGCCCTTGCTGCTATAAAGTTACTTCTAGTACACGGAGTATAGGGTTATTTTATTGTTACCCACAGGAACTCCTTCACAGTGTTTAAATTTCCACTGTAGGTGAACACAACGCAGCAACCCTCTTAGCTCCCTACTCGCAGATCCATATCCACATTAATTCACATTCTTTTTGGATGACTTGAATAAAAATTTACATTATTAATGGAAGCTGTTACAAAATTACAACATCACCTTGTGAGTGTGGGAGACCAGCACTGTAATGTAAACAGAAATGACCCAGTTTTTGCAGTGGAAAGGAAACCATTATCTGTGTTATTGGTTTTAACAGACTAAACAACGCCTCTCCTTGATAAAAATTTGGCACAAAAAAGACTCCAAAATCCACACATAATGAAAAGCTGAAGTAAGCAGCATACTCCTTTAGGATGTCAGCTGCCCCTCTCTCGGCATATTACTCCTTGTGGTGGCGTGCCCCCTCTCAGGTGACACAGGAGCTGATGAGGCCTGACAGAAGGTCAGTGACCTCGCTTCCTACTCTAATTGGTCCTGGGTGATAAACCGGCCCCCCGGGACGCAGGGAGATGTAGGGCTCAGTGCAGCAGGAAGCAGCGAAGAGTTGTGGAGTGGGGTGAGTAACTGGGGGCCTTGCGAGGCCTCTTCTAACTCAAGCATTTGGTAATGCGCTAATTAGTTTTAAGAGTTCAACATCCCCCCTTTCTGGCCCTCACTAGAAACAGATGTTAAGCTTGAGGAGGGGATGGGGGGGTGATATGCTGAGACTGCCTAGCGAGACCCAGATACAAATCTCCAGAACAGGAAAAGAAGAGAATGTGAGGGTTCCAACGGATCTGAGTCATTCTGCCGGGCCCCTCTCTGACAGGTGAAGCGGATGACAGTGCAATTTCACACCTCGCCGAGCGAACGACAGATTCTTATGCGTTAGCGGGGAGGAGAACAAAACATCCCCCTGAAAAGCGGCGCACGTGCCCACATGTACGTCTCTCTCACACACGGAAATAGAACGCAACATAATCTATCCTGTTAACACTTTCACTCGAACCGCAATGCCCTATTCAGGTGTGTGTGGCATTTGTAACTTAAACAAAGAAAAAAAAGACACAATGTTGTGGGGAGGTGTGAATACACTGGAACAGTCAAAAGTTGACAGCAGGATTACCAGGAGAACGTGGCTTGCTTTGCCTGCCGTGTCGGTTGGGGGGGGGTCTGGAAGTGATCTGTAGCACTGACAAGAAAACAGGAGTGTGTGTCTGTATGTACGCGGGGGTTAAAGGGATTTAAGGGGGCAAAGGAGGGGGGTTGGGGAGGTCCAGGGAGGCGCAGTTGATGTAACCTCTGACCTTTCGGCACGCTCCAGGGCCTCCCAGAAGCCACTTCAAAGTGCACCCTGCATGCGAGTCCCTCGTGCCACAGAAAAAAAAAAAAGAAAAAAAAGAAAAAGGAGAACGAGCAAACGAGCAAGGAGGGCGAGTTTCAGCTGTCATCGCTGTCACCGAGCTGCGTGTACACTCAAAGCTAATCACAAAACAAGCACGCTGTACGTTTCTGCATCTGTTTCCGTGTGCATGTTACCATGCATTGATGCACACACTTCTACCTTGTACCAAATCTCAATACAATGTTTCATGTTTATGCACAAATATTTCAAGACTTTGTCTCGACATTCATGTTAAGTAAAAAGAAATTAGAATTTTTTGATCATCGTTCTATACACTTTCCCCCAAAACTCAGCATGACAGAAACAGTTTGTTTTTTTTGTTTTTAACTCACTAGGGCTAGCCAATGATTTGCACAGTCTATTATACTGTACATACGCAGTCTGTATGTGTAATTAACAAAATCCTCTGACAGGCGGCAAAACCAGAATCCAGTGACAATGACCTAAAGATATCATTTATCCACAACAATTAGCTATACTTAGATCCTCTAAATGAGCAGAAAATGACTTGCATGCTCAAAAAGGTAAAAAGTTTTTAAAAAAGAAAAAAATATTTTTAAATACATTAACTTCTGAGACCACAAGTGGAATATTATGGTGTTTAAATAAATAAAGCTGACTGCAGTTCCTTAAATGACCACTCGTGGCTGAGCACTCATACAGTGCTATGTTACAAATCTAACATTAGAGAAGAAATGCATGAAATAGTTTTTATAACCAGTTTTGTTCTTTTTCACTTTGCCCATTTCAATAAATATTTACAATACATTTGGGGTGTGGCCACTATGAGTGACATCTCCACTAATAAGTGTCTATTTCTTCCTCCAAAACACTCTTTTTTTCTGGCCCTGGATCTCAAAGATTTTCACATAACACATACTGCACAAAAAAGCCTCTCATCCCAAAACCACAGACCACCCTCCTGCCCCCCCAGAAGAGCATTAACTGTCAAACAACAAACTCCCATAACACCGTCATTCTCCTCTCCATTTCCCTTAGCGTGTGTGGTCTGATTACTCAGGCCTCTGCGGTTTAGCTCTGACCCAGGGAGTATTCAACACAGGCAGGGCTGCATGGGCTGATGGAAGGTTGGGGGGCACTTTGATGAGGGTGATGTGCCAGGATGAGGAAACGCGATATCATCTGTGAGCTGTCAACTTCCAGCAAGAAAGCAGACCCAGAGTGCCGTTATCATGCCAGCCCCACCGTGCCACACTTGATCCCCCAATTCTTCCCATAGCCCCATGGCTATTTCTGACCTATGTAAAAACCACCTGACAGTTGACGGGAATCTGTCATCAACCTTGTTGACTGATTGTGTGTGTACACACACTCAAACATATACATCAACATACAAGTGCTGTGTGCAAAATATTAAGCCAGCACACATAGTGGAATTCCCTTCTGACTCTAGCTTCCAACAACAGTAGCGCACACTTCCAAGAGACTGGGGAAGAATTGCTCATTTACTTTGGCTGTGTCAGCCGACAGCAGCCACCTTGGCCAGACCGCCTCCTACTGGGTCTCTGCCGGCCTAGAAAGAAGTAACAAAGCAGGAATAGCCACAAAGACAGAGGGAAACTAGGAGGAAGCGAAGAAAAGGGGCTGGACAGCCAGTGCTGGAGAGTAGATTTACTCAAATACTGTTGCCTCAATCTAGTGTGCACACTCTCACACTTCTGGCTCTTGCACTAAACTTTAGAGGTAAATATTTATATGTCAGATAAGAGAGTTGTGGATTAAAGTGCCCATATATATATATATATATATATGTATATGTAACTATATATATATATATATATATATATATATATATATATATATATATATATATATATATCTATATATAGTTACAATTCTGTTGTAATAGATCGATGCATGAACCGTGAGGTCACCCAGTACTCATTTCAAACTTTTTGATCACCCCAACGTTAACTTTTTAATCATTGTTAGACAAGAACTATTTTGGACACAGGTTTTGTCCTTTTTTTTTTTTTTTTAACAAAGTTGTAGTTATTATTTGTTTTTGCCTGTTTCACCACAGAAGTATGCAAGTGAAGAGAGAAAGAGAAGCCCTGCTTACCACCTACTAACTTTTGTCCCTGTTTGTCTGCACAATTTGAAAAAGCACCGCTTCTCTAGCCAAAGAGTAAAAACACATGATGCAAATCCTCGCTGTAGGCCGGCTTATAAAAGAGCTGAGCAAGAGAGAAGACAGGCTGAGAGTTAGTCTCGAAAATACAGGATCAAAATCATCATGAAAGGCAATGATCCTAATGCTATCGCACTGAGGAAGCGAGTCCAGCTGACTCCATAAACACGCTAAGAGTTTGTAAGCAGCGCTCGAGGTGAGAGTGCGTTCGAGAAGGAGCAGAGCAGGAGAAAAGATTTTAGTCACTTAGTCCTTCATTTCCTGTGAAGGCACGCTAAAGAATTCAGCAATGTGCTGCAAATGTTTCGCAAACAACTGCTGGCCATATTGGTGATCACAACTGGCAACATTCCCCCAGTTGGGTTGATTCGGGCTCGACACTCAACAGATTGAGCTGTGTTAGTCTCTGTGTGCTCACCATCGCACATGTTCTAACTGTCATAGCAGTCATCTGCTCAGAGCTCTCTGCATACACTGGGCACACACATACACACACGCAGAGTGAAATATTGACACAAGCTGCTGGAAGCCTGGCTATTTTGTGCAGCAAAATGCAGGAAAGGCCTCGTCTTTCCATCATTCAAATCTTGGCCTGCATGGTTCTGTTTTGGTTCATGTCTCGCTGCTTTTTGGGGGTGAGGGGGCCTGAATGCATACCACATGCTAAACGTGCGCACTCATGATAATGCGGGGCAATCTGGTTAGAGGCATAGCATGCTGTTACGCAGGAATTGAGCTCGTAGGGTCTGGGATGTTGATGTAGGCGCAATGAGGTTTAGAGGAAACGGGTCTTCAGCCCGACCTCCAGATTATCAGTTTCTCTATAAATGCAGACCCTGGAGAATATCCCAGCGACCTATAATGACAGACACCATGAATTCTGGAGTCAATGAGCCTAACAAATGTTAACAATGCAGCCCCTCTCACTGTCACCCTCCCCCACCACCACCCTTTTCAGCTCCCAACCACTGGGACCATTGTAGCAATTAGTATAATGAATGTGGTTTTGCTGGTAGGTAATCACATACTGTATAGTGCAGGCCCCTCTCCCCATATACAGGCGCTCGGCTTTGAATGCTTTGGTTTCATTACAGTCCTACTCTTTAAAAAAAAAAAAAAAAACTCACTCCCACTTGCTTTCCCTCTCTCTTTCTCTTCCTTGCAAAGCTCGCCTCCTAACTCCTACACCCATCCTTTCCGCTCCGTTCAAATCTAAACAAAAGACACATCTGGTCTGTCTCTTACCCCCCTTTTCTCCCCTCTAGCTTGCTTTCTCTTTAACTCCCTCCTTGTTTCTAGTCTTTTTCAACTGTTTCTATCAGCATAAGAGCAGCACTTTGTTGGTGGGAAGAGCTGGGTGAAGGAGCTTTGTTAGTGGGTCAACAACTCGACTAAAGTCTGTTGCTGGAGTTCAGCTCACTGTGAAAGACAGACACTGTGTCTCACAGCCTCATGCATACAAACTCCTAACCAACTGAGTATTAATCTGACGGTGTAAAGTTCTCTCAGAACTGATCCAGGAGTGGTTCCTCAACTTTCAGTCACACATAAACTCAAGTATTCTGTCACAAAAACAAAACAAAACCCTGTTAATGTGAATTGATTTTCACGTGAGTAATATTTAGCACGTTTGCTAGTAAAAGTGTAGTAGTTAACACATTCTCCTAACATGTGAAAGATCTTTGGTTCAAGACTCGGAGGAGATACAAACCCTGGGGAGGGTTGCATTATGAAGGGCATCTGTGCCAAATCAAATATGTGGATCCACTGTGGTGACCTCTGATGAATAAGGCAGCAGCTGAAAGAAGCATTACTGAACTGATTGAACCAGAGTGCGTGAGTTTCAGTACTCCTGGAGAGGCAGAACCACGTCATATTAACTGCTTATATTCAGCAAATCATTAAAACTCTCTCTCCATTATTTTCAGCTAACTCAATGTGCAGTAAGTCTCAGCTATAATAGCAGTCTACTTCTGTTGGTTTCACACTGGGCACTTGCTTGAGGTTTCACAATAGAGAGGGGAAAAGAGCCCTAAAATGCAATCGTCATAGGTTTTAAAAAATGTTAAGAAAATTATGTTTTCTGTAGAAGGGGCCAGCAAAAAAAGATGAATTTAAATTTCTAGATTTTTCTCTTTAAAAAAAAAATACAGGCTCATTCCTCAGCCAGCTGCTTCTAGCACTGCAAATACCTGCTTTGATTTAACTGTGCACTTGATGTCTGTTGGAGTCATTTGAAACCAGTGAGATTAAGAGAAATCTCTTATCGTAATTCCACAACCAACCGATCGGCACACATTAACAAAAGGTTTGCTTTCTATGGCTGAAATCGGCTGCTACCTACTTGAACTGTTAAGCCATTATGTTTAACTACTTAGTTTACCTATTTAGACAAATCATTCACCACACTAGCCTTCCTGGCATCTGAATAAGCACCACCCGACACAAAATCATGAAGTTTTTGAGCACACAGGTGAGGAGTGGACCCTTAACACTGGCTACATCTGTTCAAACCGTGTCACAAGCAAAAACGGGAACAAAGTTAGAACTATCGATTATCTTCTCAAAAGATAACCTCCTTCATCCGTTGTGCCTACTCACAGCCCTCAGGGAGTCTCCAGTCTCCATCAGGCCCACTGACACACACACGCAAATGGAGCCGCAACTGTGCTGAGTAGGTTATAAAAGCCTCTGACAAGTATGTGTGAGTGACTGTTGTTCCTCAGCAGATGTCTAATAATGCACATGATTTAATGCTTTTGACCACCCCAGGTTCAGGCATCAGTACCTGCCCTTCCCAACGGGGTCACCACGGCTCACGATCTCACCGACTTTCGCCCTTTGAGCTGTCAAACGACATCGGCTTCACATCTGGAGCCAGGGCGCCGAGGGTGCTGTTGTCATACAGCAACACTCTTCTGTTGCCTTTTTGTGCTTTCTCTACCACCCCACGGCCCCCTTTTTACCCCCTCAACCTTATCTCTCTTTTTCTCACTTTCTTCCCAGCTCGTTTCTCTCAGTTCCTCCATCCGTCCTTTGGTTTTATATAGAAAAACATTCCTGGTGTTCTACTCGGCTCCAGTGAAACCTGGTGCTTATTTTCAGTGCCCTAAATTGATAGCAAATGTGAGGACAGATCCCTCCTCTCCTTCAACCCCCCCCCCCCCCCCCCCCCCCCCCCCCAACCTCCTCCCTTTTTGGCATTAACAGTGAGGATACGTGGAACATTTTCATGACCATACTGAACCCTGGGGTTTTATGTTTTTGAAGGTGTTCTCCTTTTTATTTAACTGCATGTGTTTTTGTTGAATTTCTGGGGAGAGAGTGTCTGCAGCCTGAGAGTCTCCTTGAGAGCAATACTGAGTCATAGACTTTTTGTTTTTCAATAAGCCCCCCACTGCACCGTGGAAACCAAACCTGGTTAGCCTCAGCTGTCTTTACCCATAATTCAACAATCGCTGCGTGTTTGTTTTCTCGTTGTGCCTCTCTCGCTCTCTCTCTCTTCCCCTTCACTCTCTTTCTCTGACTCTGTAAGTGAAACCCTAACTGCTCCCCTCATTTTGATCCAGCCAACTGAGTTCTGCTGGACCAAAATGCCCTCTATTGTTATGGATGTGTGCCGAGGAGAGAAACTGAGCCTCATGGATCGTCCCTCTGTGGGTGAAGCTCATAATGGTTTTGATTAGAAAATGGGGGAAGAAAACCCGAGTCAGCTCCTTGTGAAGTCTGTTTTTGTTCAAAATTCAAACTCTGGACTTTGTGTGCAAAGGCAAAGGTGCAGCCTTGTAACTATACTGACAAATATTACTTTTCTGCAAACCACACGCAAATCAACAACCTAAGTAACGATGAGCTATAATTTCATTTCACTAATTTATGTCCCACTGCTGATGGTGCAGCTTGTTATCCATTTGCAACTATCAATGTGTATGACAACATGAAGAGGGGACCGTGAAAACCAGCTGAACATGTTGTGTTCAAATCACGTGGGAGGGAAGGTAATGATGGGGAAGATTCCGATGTTTATAACTCATGCGTGTTCACATTTTAGGAAAACCTTTTCCTGAATTTTCACTTGGATGCTGTTCTAAATGAATTTTCCAAGTAGGAACTGCTGCTTCAAAACTGCTTCAGTTTTGACAAGTGAAATTTTTAGTATTTTATTACTTAGCGCTAAGTTAATAGATGCAGTTTGCTAGCATAACCAGAAAACGTAACACTGGAACCTCCCAGCAAAATACATCTGGCTCTAAATCAAGCAAAGCAGCCAACACTCTCACAAGATTTCAAAATGTCATGTTCACATATGAATGCTTGACATTAATATTTTATATACAGTGATAGGCTAAACAATTCCAACAATTGGTAAAGAAAAACTAAAAATCTCAGGGTAGCTGAAGGAGACTACAATCAGGAGATTCCTTGAGGCATCGATACTTACAGCGAATAAAGACATATGTATAGTCAAATGATCCATTGCTAAAGTAGCCAATTTCAATGTTAGCTATTCACACTTATTATACTTTCTGCCCCCTTGTGGCCAACCTTCGCTCACACACAGGTTGCTCCTGAGCTTAGCAAGAGGTTGGTGGTATAGCTAACTGGTGGTTGTTGTGCTCTGCATGGATGGAGAGCCAAGGCTGCCTGTTTGTATTGGCCAACTTTCAGCATTCCACATGTCTTTGTGATTTTCAGCTCCCTGACCTCAAGAGACCCTCCACGCTACTGTAAGTTATACTCACAGCAGGAGCACAGATGGATCAGGAAGGAATGCTGGAATCCAATTGGTCGTTAGCTGCTTTCTAAACACACTTGCCCTAAAAAAAATACTAGCCACATTGCAGCTGCCACAGCCACATTAGATCTGAAATATGAGTTGATGATTACTGTAAATGTTCAGATCAGTGACATCTCTCTTCGTTATAAAAGCCAGGAAAAGCCTGCTGTAGTTTGAGGTATAAGAAATGTGTGAGCTGGAACAGCATAATCCAAGAAGTCATGATATTAGTCTAGAGAAGGAGAATGGCTAAAGGAGCAACTCACCACTGTTTCTTGATATCAGGCAAATGATTCAGTTCCATAGTTATGTTTTATTCTGCAACAAATAAAAATGAGAACAACTGAAAACAAGGCCTGAAATTTAGATGAGAAGATGGAAGCAGCGTGTTGAAATTCCCCACTAATGTTCAAAGTGGAACAGCAAGTCTCAGGCAGTGGGCTACTTTGAGCGTCCCGTATCTTTGTTAGTAGGGCTAGTCATGGGGCTCCCTGCGAAAATGAAATTAGGAGCTCTAACAAAGTTAGAGGTGCTAATTACAGACTCACGCTAACTGTTTGCCGAGGAAAAGGCAAAGGGAAACAAACTGATTCTATCTCACTCCAACCGCACCCATATTTGAGCGTAGCCAAGATATCACTTAATTTAATAGTGCCTAACCAGCTATGACAGCCTGTCCAATACCTGTGCACAGTTCATTGGGTAAACAAGCAGATTCTGTCACTTATGTTGACATAATAGTGTCAGTATCACCTTGACCTGCTGCTCCACATTGGTTACCTTAAGTAACCTAGTAGGCCATTTAAGCAACACGACGAAGAAGAGCCTGCGTGGGTGATAAACAGTTTCAGGTCAAAGACCCAGAAAAGATGTAAGCTTGTTAAGAAAACCCCAAGAAATGAAGAGAGGGTGCATGCACAAGATTACGAAGTGGTGCTGAGGTGATTAGGGTGAGAGAAGGGAGGGAAGACTGCGTTCGTAGCCAAATTAAAGAACAAGTAGTGCCTTGGGGCTGATCTAAACAGGATTTACCTGTTGCTGTCCCGAGGTGACTCGCTTCACTCATTTACCCAACAGCGCTGCAGGGCCTATACTCCCAAAGACCTCATTAATTAAGGTGCAGACATGCAAAACATTCTGTGTGTGTGTGTCAGTCTATTTGAAAGTGCATAACCACAATCTCCACGCAAAAACTCTTTCCATTTTTACCTAATTATCTAACAGCATCACCCTAAATCAGCACTCCTATAAACACTGGGGCAATTTTTTAAACATTCACAAATGTATATGTTAAGAGTTCCACTCTAACAGAGAGGTCTCTGTAACAGCAATTACCCCTAAAGTGCAGCCGTTTGCCTCATGAAACGTGCTTGCTATTCAATCAGTCCAGTTTATCCAACTTCAGTCAGTAGAATAATGAATTACGATCTATGACAAACAAATCATGGTGTCATAAATCCTCAAAGCAAAACACAAGTGTGACAGGTGCAGAGATGGAGGAGTGAAGGCAAAAAATTTAACATTTTTGCAAATGTTTCGTTTGCCCCCGAGTGAACCAGACTTTTTGAATTTATACCTGACAAACGCAGGCCTCAACAAAACGCGGAGCACAACCATCAGCGGGTCATGGCAGGTTGTCACTCTGCTGTTACCAACCCTATTATTCAAGTAAAACCAAAAACAATAACTGTCAACCGCAATCGACAAAAACTGGGAACAAGGCCTGGACTGGCTCCAGCTCCCAGTTTATACCTCTGCAAATGGAGACCAAGCTGTCCACTGCTTCCACACACCCCTCCTAAAACATATTCCTACATCAGGGCTTTGCTCTGGGGATATGTGTCAGGATGGTTTACACTCTAAAAACAAACAGGCATCCCATTGCAACAGCGAGAAAATGGATGTGGGTTTGGACACATTGGGAGGAGGGAGGAGGTGGGATGGGGTGCAGAGACACAGGGATAGGGGAAGGAATGAGAAAAAGAGGAAGGGAGGCGGGGCACTGTGGAGCAAGAGAGTGAAAGTTGTCATAAAACGACAATAAGAGGCATCAGTGCCACCCAGGGACCACATCAAGGCTTCTGTAATGACAGGCTGTGCAGAACACATGTCTGCCTGAATGTGGGAGTGTGTGATTGTGAGTGTGTGTCTGTGTGTGTGTGTGTGTGCTCCCTTCTGTCAGTGCTACAAAATGGCTTTGTTAACCATTTGTTTCTCAGTATGAACAAATGCACAGTACATCACACATACCACAAAGCGACATTCGAAAGGGACAGAGCGAATACACGAAACCTTTAATTTAGCCTGAATTCTGCTCTTCAGTCACTCAGACAGTGCAGACAACTTAAAAATGGCCAAAGGGTCAAATAGTGCAGACAGTAAGTGAACATGGCTTCAGAAGACCCACCCTCCTGCTGTTCAAACCTTTCATTTGTGATGGGCAGCCAATCAGTTAAGTTTTGGCCTTATGTGAAGGGAAGCTAAAACATGAACTTGGGGGCTGCCCCAAGCACCAGTGTAAGATAAATAAGGTTGGTTTTTAACCAGGAATCATATAGTCACTCTAGTAAAGTCAAAGGATACAAATATGGAACAGAAAATATAGATAATAGGCCTTCATCAGTTTCAGTTATACAGTGAAACATTTATTTTTACTACCAGGCCATCTATTCTTGCTGCATATGGGTGTTTTCAGAGTTGCTTTCTTTTAGAGCACTGCTTTTTGTAAAACACAGCATGAAGGAAAATCCCTGTCTCCTTAACCAGCAAATGGCCCACTATGTTCTCTAGCTAGTAGCTAACTTAGTCTGCTTTTGTTATAAAGCTAGCTAACTGCATTTCCTGTAGTTACAGGTGGAAATAGGAAAACAAAAGTCCAATACTGTTGGTGTACTGGAGTGGATTATAGGTTATATAAGTGTATACTCAAAAGCATTTAAGTGTTCCTAATATTTTAACAATCAGCCTTCAAACAAATGAAGTATCCCAGACAGATCAGATGCACTTGGCATCTATCTTTGAGTATATGCATTTATGCTATATAAAAAGAAAAACAAACATGAGTTTATGCAGAAAAAAAGAATAATTGCAAGACATTCCAAGCAAAACCCATTTCCCAAAATAAAATCGGCTAAACTTCACTGCTATGTGTGATAAACAGTGAGTGTCAGGCAAGGCTGTTTACCAGAACAGACCTGGACCAAGCAAGCCAGACAGGCAGCAGTGGAGTGATGGAGGGACCTGAGCCCAGAAGAGAAAATCCTGTTCTTTTTCACAAACACCTTGTAGAGAAAAAAAGCCTGACAACAAAAGAGGCTCTGTGCTTGGGGCTATTTCAGTTAAGAGTTCCAGCCAGGACAGATCCACTGAGAGCATGAGTGAGATGGAAAGAGGGAAAGAGAAATGGGAGCTTTATTTGGTTAACAACTTCCACGAATCAGCATGGGGGAAGAATGTGTGTAATTTGGCTCTGTTTGTTTTGCATTAGGATTTTAAATATGTTGGGATTACTTCATCACACATCTAAAGACCAACGAGAAGGAGATGGGCGAGAAACTAGAAGGAGGGAGAACCACGGGTTTTGGTGAGCTCGATTTTGGGCAACATCAAATGCGTCGCAAAGGGACGGTGGCTTCGGCAAAGCACAGTGGAAAAAATATTAGCGCTATAAATGTTACAGTGCTTCAATCAACCAACAGCTACTGCAAAGTATTTGGCTAGAGGATAATGATGCTGGGCAGTGGTTCCCGGCTTTTCGTTACTTTTTTTTGGTAGAGGTAACCTCTGTCAGATGAGCTCTTTGAGTTCATTCCTTCATCAACACCATCATTACTGCTGCGACCACAGAGCCCGGATCATTTTCACCTTGCGAGTCTGTCTATTTGTCTGTCTGTGGACAGATTTTGTCTGAAGCCATGTGACACACGCTCACGCGACTTTACTTTTATCACAAAAGTACAGTCGTTATTCTTAAGGCTCAGATCGGCCCTTCTCTTTCCCATGTTCTTTTTAACAAGTAGTGTATTTTTATCTTGTGTAACAACATATAAGACCCCATATCATTTCTCAGTGTTATGATCCTTTATGCATCTTGATATTCTCCGGCTATTATCACGGTTCTCATTGCAAGGGTTTCCCTTCATGGACAGCAATAGTTCGAGTGGATGCTTTTGGTTTCAGCATATTATAAAAAATATATAATATATTAAAGCACAGATAACTTTGCATCTTGCGCTGTGGTAGCCTGGTTAAAGGGACGAGCGCTGGCGCCCGTGGTGTGAATGGTATCTCGTTAAGGTCTGTTTTACAGCCAGGCCAAAAGGGAACCTGAACTCAGATGAAAAGAACAGAAACAACAGTAAAAGAACAGACGGGGAGGAAAAAAGAAAGCAAAGATCCTAGATGCTCTCAGGGCCAAAACCGCAGATAAAAATCTAACCACAGAATGAAGGCCAGATTGCTCTAATTCACTGTCATCTCAAGTATTTTTTTTTCCCCTGCGTGGAAGGAGAGCGAGGTAGAGCGAGTGACAGAAACCACCCCCTATCCTCCCTCCTTTCCTCCCCGTCCTCCCACACCCACTCCTCTCCTCCATTCAGATTTACTGCTCTTAAATTGTTTGCCCTCTGCTTTTAATGGCCATCTCTAGATCATCAGCTCTTAAAATAAACACTGAGGCTTGGATTACTTTCCCTATTGCCATTCCGCTGAAGCAGAGCGCACTTGCTGCGACTGTGCCTCTCCTCTTCCTTTACGTTAATGCTCTCTGTGTGCTCCCCTGTATGTTTGGGTTGCTGGAGGAGCGCCTGACATTAAAGCTGAGCAGCAGAAGAATGGAAACTCAAGTGGGGCTCAGAAGCAGGGTGGTCTGTGTCTAATAATACACCAATCAAATGTTACCACACAAAGGGCAAATAACCAAGTAGATCAGCTCCATTGCTTTTGCTGCTGCTAGAGCAATACCAGAGACACTGACTAAAAAGGCTCATTGTAATGACCGGCACCTTCAAATCACATGCAAACTGCTTCCTAGCAGAGTATGAATTTTCAAGAGAGCATACGGTTTTCTACTTTTGTGGCGACAGATTGCACCCAGTCAAAGACCAGCGAGGGGGGGACCCAGTTGGGGCCTGGTTTAGCTCACTCTGAGCCCCGCACACCCCATAAAAACACTCCAAGTGCCAGTTTCCAGCAGGGTCAAGCCAGTGCATGCGCTGTTTCTGTACATGTCTGTTTGCAAATGCGCTTGTTTCTCTCCATGTGTCCATACAAGGCCCACAGGCATCAGGTGTGAAGGGGGTTCAGGTGCTGGGCGAATCCAGAGAGGACACTCATATGTTCTGCTGCAGACAGCGTTTGTTGTCACTCAGCCTGCTTCTATAGTGCACATGGGCATTCGTGAAGGCACGCGCGCACACACGCGCGCACACACACACACACACACACACACACACACACACACACACACACACACACACACACACACACACACACACACACACACACTCTCTCTCTCCATTGGAATAGATAGGCAAACAACACCTAAAAGCACACTTCACACACTCGACTCCTTTGCAGTTGAAGAGAGCCACTGGGGATAAAGGTTTGATCTTTTAACATTTAATTCAGTCAGCATCGAAAACACAAGAGCAGCCAATTCACACGCAGTGGGCGTATTACTATAAAATACACAGGGGTGCAGCTTTAATGATGATTTCCAGCGTGAGGAACGAGACCTACGAAAATCCTTGTTAAGAGATAGGTTTAGTTTGGTGGATGATACACTCACAACATTGAGACTAGGTTCAGGTGCTAAATGAGACAGGTTTGGTTAGTTTTAGGGGGAAAAGACTTAAAGAAACAATGTAAAAATATGCTGAAAGCCAAACTCTGTCAGCTTAGAAGAAACTAGCAGAGAACTTCATGTCTTCCAAGCATCGATCGACTGGTTGAACTCAATCAGAGAGCCACGCTTTGAAAAATGACACCAATTTTCACTAAGTGACGTGTTGGTGAATGTGTTGAAATAAAACAATATTTATATTATAATTCATCTCCGTCATTTCCACGTAAACCAGAAACGACGACAGAAAATCACTCCTCTTGATACGATGGAGTCGAAGGCTTAAGGTGGATGCGGGGATTTATTAGCTCTGAAGACATACAGACAAATGTTTGTTTTCTCCATACAGCCCTGTTTTCTAATTCTGTAATAACCACTTGCATGATTTATGAGTTCACTAATTTCCAGGGTTTAAAATCTGATTAAAAGAAGTTTGTTTTCATACGCTTTACATTAATAACTGGTATCAAAAGGATTTTTAATAATATTTAAACAAACCTCTCAAGAACCAGATAAGTTTATTTGGATTTTGTCCTATTATTTATTCATTTATTTAGAATTTTCCATCTATTTTATATAGATAATGATCTTCAGAACGCCTAAAGAACTGAGAGAAGGACAGATTTGATTTTCTGGTTAATATTTTTGCACTAAGGGCAGCGGGGTCAGTGATATCCCAAACAATAAGAACATAAGGCCAAAGTCAGCAGCACACAGGGGTTAGAGCCGCTTTGTTTGCCTGCAGGCAAGTCTTTTATATCACAGGCTCCCCTGCTTTCACAATTAAATTATATCACAGCTGCCATCTCAAAAGGTACTTATAGCTTCTCAGAGGATAAAAAGCCCCCTGGACTGAACTAAGCCTAGCAAAATGTGTGAATAACATTAAGGGAAAAATCTGCTCTAAAATTACTGTGACATTTTTATATGTCTCACTTGGCCCATGTCCAGTGACAAGTGTTTAAAATAAAAATAGTAAATTATAACACCAAGAAAATCTAATATTCCTCCGTTTCCTCTTAGGAAAACAAATGAGTCATTTTGAATCTAAGACTCTGACTAACATTGCTGGCTTAACGCTCGGGTTAGTGTCCCTGCTCAGCTGTATATATATATTTATATATGTGCTTATTAATTTACATGAGTGCTGGGGATGCCCTCTATAGAGTGAAAGTGATCTGAGTGGATTCCTCTGGCAGAGCACTGTGCTCTGGTTGCCCACACTGTAGGCTGAAGCGCCACAGAAACAGCCCAGCACTGCATGGCCACTCAACGTGCCAACCAGGCCAGTCGCTGACACTCCTTGGATATCACCCAGGAAAGGTACACTGAGAGGAAAAAAAGAAGCTTTGTGGCCATGGCAACTCTATTCATCTACCTTTCTGGACAGCTATCCAATGCAAAGGTGCCGTAAGGCCGTTTGGAGCGCGACAGTTACACTGGCTTTGTTAGGTATCCGAGATGTAAAATGTATGAAGCTAAAATATGATACCGGACATGTGTTTTCTTGATAATAAAAATCCAAACAAACAATTGAATTTGAATTACTCCTTTCCCACTAATCTTCTCCATATTTTATTGCTCACCAGGGAGAGCGAGAAGAAATTGTGTTGTTTTCCTATCTTTTATGAAATTTATGCATCGAAGCTGCCAATAAGAATTCAAATGAGTCTGAAATTATAGACGAGAGAGTGCTGAGCGTTGACAGTTGACGAGTATAATGAGAATGTTGCCATCCAAAAGTGATGTCTGTGAAATGGAGCTGGCTGTCTATATGAAAAGCAAACAGACGGAGAAAGTGAGCGAACACGTCAGGTGATTTTTGTAATTCTTCTTTTTTTCCCCCTTTGAGCGGAGCCCCAGAGCGGGAAAAAGCCCTGCCCTGGAGAGTGTTTCCAGAACTGGTGTGAAGGAGGGAGAGCTGAACGAAAAAGGATGTTGAATATAAGACTGAGTCACGTGAAGGCAGGCTGCTGAGGAAAGTCATCCACACTATTTATACTGCTTTAGCCTTCCCATAGTTTTGCACATCTGCAAGCCACTTTGAAACCCCATCTATCTGAATGTCAGTGATGCCCACTCTGTCCTTGCTAATTCTTTCCACCTTTAAATACAACCTTAACTCAGTTTCCTTTACCTTCAGCTAGACAGATAATTCTGGACTCGCATAAAAGACTTAACCGCAGTCATTATTAAAGTAGCTACAAGCAAGAGTGCTATAGTTATTATTAACGTCAAATCCTATTCTGAGAGCAGTAGAGTGCTTGGAAGTGATGTGAGAGCAGGGGGGAAAGGAAACACAGCTTCCTTTATTCTCTCTAACGGCTTGTTCAAAGTGTAAATCCCTCTCTTCACTCCTTTGTCCCTCTTCTGAGCACTGCATTTGCTGTTCAGTTGCTCCGAGACGTGGCAAGCTTATTTATTTATCCATTCCCCATTAATTAAAACATTTGTAGTGACAAATGCGGAAGTAGTCACATTAGCGCCTAGTTTACACCCACTTTCCCCCGACTCTGGACTGAGACTGAGAGGAATACGCAGGCGCTAATGGAGAAGAGACACACAGGTGCACTTGTACGCAACAGACATAAAAAAAAGAAATAAAAAGAAAATAACTTTAACATATGCTGCCAGAAGTTCTGAACCCAGTGACAGCAACTTATTTAAATACAGACAGTTAATTAGACTGTAAGTCTGAAAAAATGTAAGTATGGAAAAAAGCCAGAAAGGCAAAAGAAAATATAATGCTACAATAAAAGGAGTACCTTACAGTCAGTAGCTCGTCCATACTGTGCTTAGCACTGGGAACGGCACCCCCCCCCCCAACTCTCCGACCCCCATATATTCACTCTGTTATTTCAGGGAACAAAAGACGGGCTCTCGAGGCCATGGGTGGATCCACGAAAGGAAGAAAGGAGTCCTGCTCCTGGTCCTTGCTGAATAGGAGGCTTTCACACTTAGAGAGGCCTGTTTACTCTCCCTCAATAATGGCTCTAATTTTCTGATCATTATTGAGTAATTCCATCCACCCCCATACCCAGCGTTTAATGCTTTCTCTCATCGCTCACAGCAGCACGTTCTTGTCTCCATCCTTGGGCCCCGGGTCTGCATCCCGAAAGACATACAACTGATTTCTTTTTAATCCGTCAGCCCACCATCCTCACCACCACTCTGCCTATGAAGATGTATGCATACGCCAAAATACATTAAGAAGAAGAAAAAAAAGCAAACCAGGAAATATTCAGAATTGCTAATTTGCCAGTAACATTTTTTCTGGACTGGTTCTCCGCTCTGATTGGAGAGGAGCTGTGCTTCATCCTCCATTTTGTTTTGGACCTGAATCCACAGAAGCACCATCACGCTGAGTAACAAAAAAAGAGCTGTGGAAAATATTTTTCACAAAAATAAAAGAACACGTCTGGTAACACGATAGCCATTTTATTCAACGTGCCGACATCCCAGCAAAACAAGACCCGAGCTTTAAACGTTCTTGACGTTCGTCTTTTCTGACAGCCCGCTGTGAGAAAGCATCCACGGGAGCGGCGGTGGCTGGGGCGTAAGGCGACGTGCAGAGGGGAAGAAGTGTTAAGCGAAAACAAGGATACAGGGGGAAAATGTTAAAATGAGAGAGAAAAGAAAAGGATCAGAAGGAGAGAAGTTGGCAGGGACTGTGTGTCGGTTTGAAAAGCTGGCACCTCCTAAACAGAGCTGCAGCTTTGGGTGCCAAATGCTGCCAACCAGCCCCACTAGCCTGAATATGTGCCCTCCCTCTCTCTTTGTTTTCAGCATGGCATTTTCCATTATCTTTATTCTACGCTTTTCTTTTTACTTTATATCAGCGCTCAATATCATCCTAACAGCAACGACTGACATTTATTACCATTAAATGGGAGAATAAATGAAGCAGGGGTGAAAATATTTATTAATCTCCACATTATTAGCGTTCATTTGTGGTTATTTAAGGGGATTTTGTTTGCGTATAATTGCTCATTTTTTACTTTTAAATGAAAGATGTGCACACGGAGGAGACGGAGGATTCGCCGCTGTGTTCCGCTCCCATTTTTTTTCCGTGTGGAAAGAGCTATCCCAATTACAGAGCAAGTCTCCGTGCATGTGCTCTGCTCCGCTGGACCGAGGCAACAAGGCGCGAGGCGGACCGATCAGAATCTGGCTGCTGGGAAATGGCCCAGAAAAAGACGCTCGCTTCGCTCTTTTCCGTCCTTTCTACACATCACTTCTCCGCTCCTCCTGCTCTTTGCCCCTCGGCTCAGGCGGCGTTAGCGGCCAGAGCTCCTGTGCGGGGATACCTATGTTTTTAGCGGATGGACAGACTTCAAGCCTGGCGCCTGCACAGAGAACAGAGAAGATCGGTCATGCAAATGCAAAACAGTGGAACTGAAGAGACTAAAAATAATACACGGAGACGAAACATGGGGGGAGACGTCTAATTTGTGTTTGCTCTGTAGAGGAAAGCAAAGAAGCTGTGAAGTAAAAATAAAGCTCAATAAGCTGAATAGCCTATTTATTTTTATTGCTTTTGTTTACTCTACTCATTAATCCATATTATTAAGTCATTTAATTTCTTGAGAATTAAATAAATTTCTGCTTGTTAAATCCAAAAAAGTGAGCTAAGCTGCTAAACAGACACCATGGCTTTTATTTATTAACCTTAATTACACCAATAATTAAAAACCACTGTACAGTGAAATTAGGAAATAAAGCTACTCTTTGTTGCACTTTCTGCTACAAGGAATTTTTCTATTCCCGAAGTTAAGACCCGACCTTCATTTCAAATAGCACATAATTCAATCATACACTCAGTCTTTTGTGTATCTTTTCCAGGATTATTCACTAAACTGGATAATTACAGTGAATATGAAGCAGGTTGGCCTGCTCCCAAGCCCATAGAGCAACACGGCGGTCGGACCTATAGAACGGGGAAAGATGTGAGGGAGAACGGTTAAAGGAGGTCAGAGGATCGAGCATTAGCGCAACCGCCTCGGAAGCCCGATCGCACCGGAGTAATCTGTTTACCAGCGATTCCTTACACTCCGCACACTCCCCTCTTCTTTTCACTTTTCCTCTCTGTGACACACACACACACATTTAAAAAAAAAAAAAAGCTGGAAAAATAAGGGGTTCTGAAAATAGGCCCGGACGCCACAGCGCACATTAAAACGCGGCAGTGTCACTGACGCTGTCCTGTCATGTCAGAGGGGCTTGCTGATGCTCAAACTTTATTGGGCGCATTATTTCAAATGACAACAAAGCGTAAGAAAGTTTCCGTTGAAAGCGTCGGAGCAGCAGTGTTTTTCACACCACATGAATGCGGCTCCCTCGGCGCCGACACTCTCTGTTCCTCTGTCGGCCCGGGTTACGGAGCCGTGCCAGAACGCTGGAGCGCAATTCTGCTCTCCATCCAGAAATCTCTGTTCTGCGCAACACGCAGATCCAAGAAAGAGAAGACACAGAGTATTTTTTTCCTCCTTAAACCATTGTACCTCCTCCTTTTCTTCTGCTTCTGCAAACACTCAGCAAACGGCAAACATAATACGACTGCTAGTTCTGCTTTAATATTCCAGCGTATTGCCTCTATGGACCGAGCTTGTGTGTAATAAAACAAATCCCACTCTTTCCTGTTTGCTTTTTTTCTTTATTATGTAACTGCATCTGATAATTTTACCTCCTTTTTGAAGCTCAGGATATTGGGCGAAGCAGATAAGATGTGTTTGATGGATTTAGCATGACGTGGAGGCGTTAAGTCTCTCAGTCTGGCTGTCTGTCTCTTTGTTTGTCTCTATTAAAAGAGATTCTCTTGGTCATTTGTAATGTCGCGACGACGCACAAAGACACACTGATGGGTAAATGAATGTCTCAGATTTGTGTTTGCGCCATAGCAGCATGGAGATACGGCGTTGTCTGGCACACGTAGTTGGCTTTCGGACCTGCCCCAGGCACCTCTCTGGTCTGTCTGTCTCCAGCACAGAGACCAGATATGGAGGCTGCACTTGCAGAAACATCTTTTTATCATAACAGCACAAGTAATGAAAGCCGTATGAGGCTGATCGGGCTCCAAAAATGACTAATGCTGGAACTGTGCAGCCTCGTCAGACGGACAAATATGGAACACGTCGCTCGAAAAAACATGACCTGAGCCGGGCGTCTCTAGGTGGAGGACGGCCCGCAGCGCCCAACTGGCGAGCCAGACTTTCCTTTTCGACAGACATGTGATCAAAGATGAGATCAGACCCACCACCCCACCTCTTCCTCATCCCCGATTTCCCTTGCTTCCTCCACATCCCTGAGCCATTACTGCTGCCATCGAATGCAGCAGAATCAGTGAAAAGAAAATTAACCACTTTTGGGATCCGACTCTCGTTACTGCGTGACAATTATGTCATGCTCTGCGTTTGTGTGCAGGCAGGTACTTGTCAAAAAGAAAATGATCAGGCTCGTTTTGTGATTAGCGGGACCTTGCTCTTGCAGCTGTGGTGCAGAAGTGCAGATCAGAGTCCATCAGCTTTGATCTGTCCCTGCCCCGCCTGCGAGGGCCGAAGTCTATAATTGGACAAAAGCAGACACATACTGTACTGTAGGGAAGCAGAAACAGAGGGGGGGTGGGGGTTAGTGAGCGTGCGTGTGACTGTGTATGTGTGTGTCAATCACGCCGCATGAAAGCAGATCCACCCCCCCACCTTACAGCTGGCGACAGTGACATCAGTGGGGACGAGAGAGCTGAAACACGACGGTGGGGACGAGCTGGGTGAGACGGCTGCGGTCCAATCATCGGGCCTAGCAACTGATAACTTCCGCAAGACACAGACACCCTGGGAAGGGGAGCTAAGAATAAAACTGTAACGCTGCCACCCCAAAGGTTAGAATGGAGCCACTGTCTGCCTGTCCTCTGGCTAACCCGCGCCAGCATGCTGGAAAAACACAGCGACTTGCGCTTACAAAAGGTGGACGTTTTTTAATTTTAGTTACTGCACACATTCTCCCCATTCTTGACCAGTTGTTAGTGCAAGGTGGCTGCATGGAAAAAGCAGAGCTGCTTCTTTCACATGCAGTAGTAAACCAAATACAAGCCACTTGGCCTTAAAAAAAAAAGATGAGAAAGAAAAGAAATCCCATAAAGATTTATGGAAAAATACTCACATGTGTACAAATAAGATGAAATACTAATGAAATGCACAAAGGCCAGAAAGAAGACGGGCTAGTGCATCGCATCGATGGGGGCGAGCGGCTGCTGGATTCTGGCACAGAGTTGTCAGGAAAAAAAAAAAACTCTAAGGAGCACCAGGCTGCGCTGGGAGCTAATCTGAGCCGCGGTTTGCCATGCCACATTGTGGAACAGGAAGGGGCGCTCACGGAGGCCCCGCAAAACTCAAGCAGAGTTACACACTGGGCTGAAAGGAGCCTGGCATGGGGGATTCTGTCACAGAGGAACGCTGCACCTCCCTGCCAAGGAGAAGAATTAAGGCCCTGTAACTGTATGCCAGTCTGTGGTAAGAGAGCCCGAGATAATAGGAAATGGCTGAAGAAGAGGAGAGTGACTGTGTGTGTGTGTGTGTGAGAGAGAGATGAGATGGTTTACACCTGCAAACACCTGACGGAAACAGACAGCTAGATCAAGTGATGGCAACGAATAAAATATATAAAATACACCAAATTATATATGAATATGGCTAAAACTGTAATCACAGCTAACAGTGGTAAAGCTGGGCTTCAATTATAAATACATTAGCCTAAATTAAACTATAAATCATCCAGCACATTTCAGGCATCTACAACAGGAGTGCTACTACTACACAGCACCAAGGTTTTTAAAAATTATATTCTAATAGAGACATTGTGTTTAAAAGGACAATTTAAATTCACTTGTGTCAGGAAAATTAAGCTTTAGGCACATCAAATTCTCACTGCAGTAATTAAATGGAATTTAATTGAACAGAATATAATTTTCTTTTTTTTTTTTTTAAATGTTTTTGTTTTTTGCAAAAGTAGTTACAACATATTTGATAATTTTATATCCAGATCAGCATTTGTTGCTATTTATTTACCAAAGTGGATTTGCATTACTAAAATTACCTGAGAAATGAAATTAGGTCTAAATAACTACAGCTGTGAAATGTAACAAAATGAGACATCCAAATATTATATTTCACAGCGCTGATCGCTGCCCTCACACAAGTATACATGTGGCTTTGTATACATGTTACAGCAAAATATTTTTACCGCCTCTATTTCAACTTCACCATCACAGCAGAAAACACGTGTGGTGGATATAAACGTGAAACGTCTCACTGCTGTAAACACAAACGTGTGTGTGACTGTGTGTGTGATCAGTTCGCTCAGAAGAACAACGCACGGCGCAGCTTGGGTGTTTGATCGAGAGCTCCTGAGCGAGAGTCTGTCCACTTGAGTGTGTGTGTGTGTGTGTGTGTGTGTGTGGCGTTAGGCTGAGGCGGCTGAGGCTGCAGACAGGCTGACTCTCTCTCTGCCTCCTAAACTACCTGGGACTGGGCCAGCTGTCACTGCGCTCTCCAGACCACCACACACACACACAAAAGAAACCCACAAATACACCACACTGCTACTGATACACAACAACCTCACAACACACATGGATTACAGACACATGACAAACTGCCTGTCGCGCGCGCACACGTGTGCACATGCGTGCACACACAGATAAACAGGTTTGCAGATGCTTTTGTTTACAGATGGCACTGAAAAACATGCACATTTGGATTTAGACAAATTTGCGCACAAATACTTGAACAAATGTACCAATGCAAACATATCTCTAGGTAAACACAGGTTTTAAGCCTGACTGTCAGATTCTCTGAATCTCTTTAAACCAGATAGAAACATTGAGAGGAAAAACTTTTTTTTTTAGGATTATACGCTGCAGACTATCCCTTTAAATATCAAGACGTGGTCTTTATCTCAGTGCTGACTGGGTTTATCAAAGCCTGGCACTAGATCAGCTTGGTACATAGTGGAGGGCAGGGTCTAATCTGTGACTTACATGCCAAAGAGTGTGTGACAAAACACATGACCTGTGTGTATGTGCGCGTGTGTGTATAACAACTACATGAACGGTGGGAAAAAAAGGGTTCTTCTACAGGTACCACATACCTGGTGTGTGGACGAAGTAGGCCAGGTAGAGATCCAGCTCCTTGACCGTCACCCCAATGTGGTGTGGCTGGACACACAGGCCGTGGTTGGAGCACTGGGGTGACTTGACCAGACGCTCGCCGTCCGTGCTCTCCAGGGGGCTGCCCTTAAACAGGATGACCATCACCAGGTCCAGCCTCCACACCTTGTCGGCCTGGCGGAGGCAGTCGATGCGGCGGATCTTGCCCTTCTGGTCGGGGTTGGATAGCACGCAGCAGGGGGGCTTCTTCCCCGTGATGGTGAGCACAAAGTCCTCGCGGAACTCAGGCCGGATGTCCTTGCGGAGCTTGGCCAGCAGGCGCGAGGCCCACTTCTGCTTGATCTCTGGCTTCTCCCCAAGCAGCTCATCCTTCACCGCGCGCTCCTCATCCTTGGTCATCCTCTTTTCGTGCTTCTTGAAGTACTTGCGTTTACGGGCCTGCAGGTTGAACCAGGTGTAGGAGAAGGCACGGACATGGGGGAGAAGGGCCTCAATGAAGGGATGAAATTCATCCTGATGAGAGAGAAAAAGATGCGGCGTTAGGAGGCTGTAAAAAAATTTTTTTTTAAATGCCTTTTCTTTTCTTTTTTTAAGTTGTAAAATTAAAGGTTTTTCAAAACTTTTAATGAAAATGCCAAAATGTTTAATAATACTAAACGTGTTGTTGGAATAATGAAAATTCTGATGATTATCAATTAATTTAAATTCAAATCAGTGTTCAAAAGCTATTCAAATAACTACCATTAAAATGTTAAAATAATTTCTCATTTCCAACATTCAGACTCAAATAAAAATAAAGCATGCAGGAAAAACAGGAAAAAATAATCCTTACAATAGCATGCAAAGGTATAACACAAAGCATTTCAAAAATAAAACATTCAAGACAATAAAGAAAAGACGACAGTGCATGAATTCAGATGAAAAACTGAGCCAAGTTGCGCTCCTGCTTTTCCTGCTGTAAAAAGAGAAGTTATTCTGCTGTACCATAATACCTTCACTACATATCTCTGGGCAACAAAGCCCAGATCTCGCCACAGCGTTCCTGTGCCAGGGTTGCCACACACCGGTCGCTCACCACCGCCAAGCTTTGCCGCCACTAGACCACTGTTGAAATGTGCCGCTAAAAGATCAGCCATACCATTTCCTATCTGCGCTACCATGCAAAGGGAGCTCCAACCAGACTCACATTTCCACAACAAACTGAAAGCAGACAGAAATCACCACAGAAAACCACACTGCTAGAGGAAGACAGACGGCCTGGTAGTTACCATTTTGCACTCTCATCATAAATTTGGCACAGCGTTTAAAGTGAAAAAAAAATCTCCTGCACCAGTTTTTTTTTCTCTCTTTCCTCCCGCGCTCCCCAATGTAAAGCAAGTGCTGGTTTTGGCAGGGTGTGGAGAATTAGCAGATGAAAAAAAAGAAAGAAAAAAAACTTGGGGTGGGTGGGGAGGGTTATAATTTTAAAAAATTTGCAGAACACGCTGCTGAGCACAAACAGTGGGCTCAAGTTTAAAAAAACACACACACACACACACCAAAAAAGATTTTAAGGGAGTCCTGCAGTAGGACGCTAGCCAGCAGTTCTTGAGACAAAAGCCAAAAATGACACAAAAAAAGGACGGACAAAAAGTTGGAGCAAAAAAAATAATAAACAGGTAAAAATTAAAATGTTAGAAAAAAATTATTACAAAAAGACTTTAACAGCGAGAATAAATGTATTTGAAAAAAAGAACAAAAATTCAACAGTCCTTTGTGAGTTCCAAAATTTTTTTAAAAATCTCGGAGGAAAAAAAAAAATCCTTGGCAAAATCTAATTGGTAGTGGTGTCTGTTCTGATCCCTGGGCCCGCACAAGACTCGCGCGCGCGCGCATGCACACACACACTCTCTCTCTCTCTCTCTCTCAAACACACACACACACACACACACACACAGATGGGGGGGCCAGGGAGAGCAGAGCACAGAATAGGGAGGAAAAAAAATAGAGAGCCGAATCAATGTTGGATGAGCGCATACGACCGCTGGCAAAGCCGAGTGCTGCTTCTTTTTTCCCCTTTTCTCTCCAACTCTCTCTCTTTCTCTTTCTCGCTCGCCGTCTCTCGTCCTCTCCGCGTTCTTTCCCTAACCATTGCTTGAGCCTTTGCCAACACGAGTAGGGCCCACCTATTTGGCAACAAGATGCCTGTAGCCCAGCCAATGCGTTAGCTTCAAGAGCTGAAAGGGAGGGAAAAGAGAAAGAGGAGAGAGGGTGGGAAGGGGGGAGGGAGGGGAGGAGAAGGGGGGTAGTGGCAATGAGAGGGAGAGAGAGAGAGTGAGAGAGAAGAGGGGGTGGGGGGAGCAGGTGGGAGTGTAAGGGAGCGCGCAGCCCTGTCCGACGCTGCACAATCTGCCAAATCGACAAGTTCCTCTCTGACATGGAGGCAAAGTTCAGGGGAGCAAGCCTTCTCCTGCACCAATCCCCACAGCCCTCAGCCTGCCTCCATCTTTACTATGGCCGCCACTGCTTCGTCTCCCTCTCACCCCACCGCCCTCACCTCCTCTGTGTCTCTCTCTCCCGCTCCCTCTCTCTGCCCCTTTCTCTGCTCGCATAATGCCACCTTGGCAGAGGATGGCAAAGCGAGAGAGAGGACACACAGCTTCAGAATCCCTCCAGACCCCACCACCGGCAGCTGCTCATGGGTTTACCACAGCAAACAAAGAGGGAGAAACAAACCCGGGCAGCCACACTCCTCCTCTCGCTGCACACTCGCAAAATGAATGACGAGATGATTTAGAGGCACAGATACAGAAATTGTTACAGAATTTAAAGGGGTGGGTGGGGTGTGGGGGTGAAGGCAGGAGAGGAACCAGAATTTGCCTCAGCTGTTTTTGTTTGTTTTTTGTTTTTAAGCAGCACAGCTAGCATGAGGACGAAATCCCAGAGCCCGAATCGGCTCCGTACGTATCCCCGAACACCCCCCGCCCTGGGAGGTTTCTGCAGTTCGGTATTGGAGCGGAGATGACTGCCGTGTTGCCTCATCGTAAAGCATGTCGTTCAGGGCTACATCTGCTTGGCAGGCAGCTTGAGTGAAGGTGGTGGTGCTGAATCACCGACCAGTGCAATAAAACCTCAAACATAGCATCAGGAGACCTGCACTACAATCAGATGGAGTCAGCAAGGACGAAGAATGCATGTAGAGTTGAAAATATCTGCTGATAAATTCATGGGAAATTATCTGGAAACAGCCACCTTGAAGCAAAACTCCCAAATACTTTCGGGTCTAAGCTTTGGAAAAGGGGGTATTGATACATTTATCACAAATAATATTAAACTAACATTTCTTAGACAAGTTTTTGGCATCTAACAGACAAAAATAAATGGAAATAATCACTAGTTTCAGCTCTGAACGAGTGTCAGTCAGGGCTGCACCTGCTCAGCAGACAGATAGTGGGAAGGTGCAAGTGCTGCTGAATCACAGACCAAGAGCAGAGGATCAGGACTCCAGATCTCATGCAATAAAACTGAGAAAATGACTAGCGCCACATTCAGATGGAGTCAAAAAATGTAAAGAACAAGAACTAAAAAATGCCTGGGTTCATCTATTTAATATTAGGAACTGGATGGTTTCCTTTGTCATATATGACTGAAATTAGCAATTCTCAGTGTGTAAGGTTGGGAAGCACAAGCAGTATGAATTAAAGTATTTCTAATGGTCATTTTTTGCCAGTTTCTGGCTTTAACAGACAAAATCAAACGGAAACAATTGCTAGTTGCAGCTTTAAATGGGTGCCTTCAGCAATTATTTAAATTGATATATTCCTCTGCTACATGACAAACATTGAAGAAAAGACCACAGTTAGTCAACTTTAAGTTCTAGCAAGTTTTTAAATGATGATTTCATGAGAAGAGGCCCCGCAGACTGTCAAAGGTCATACAATCACACCATTCTGTCAAGGCTGAACATCCTCCACACAGCAATGCATTTCAGCTCCATCACCAGAGCCTGTAATGAAACACTGACGCTCACCCATCATCTGCTAACACAGCGAAGGACAGCACACCTCCACATTTATCTCCAATCAGCCAAAAGTTTGATATATCGCTGGATAACGTAACAAAAGAACCTCACCGTGGAGTATGACTGTGTTTGGCATAACTGTCAAGATATATTTGCATCCATCACCACCTGCACAAACTTAGTGTAGCAGGAGGAGATAACTGACACTTGAATGTATTTTCCAGTGTGTCTGCTTTTCAGTGGGAATTAAGGTTTTCTGGGTGACCTTGCCAAAATGCAAATAAACCACCATTCAAATGTCAGTGAAATTTGACTACAAGGAGTTTTAAGTCATTTTCTCTTCGCTATGCTGTTTGCCTTTCACTTGCTGAAGAAGTAGAAGAAAAAAAACCATTTATTTTTCAGGAAGAAAACTGCAGATTTTTCTAAAGTCCCAGATTTCGGGGGGGGGGGGGGGGGGGGGGGGGCACACCGTGCTTTAGATTTGCATGTCTGCACTATCTGCTGCTCCACACTACGCCTATATTGTGTAATCTTCATGTTGCTGTGTTGGAAGAGCCTATATGGTTATTTAGGTCTATCGAAGCGGCATAAACCCATCATGGAAAGTGTCTCAGGGTTAATCTTCTTACCCGGAAATTAAATTAGGGCCACATGCGCGTGGCCTTTAGCTTTAATTATTAGCCTATTATCAATTAGCAGTCGGAGGTGACGGGGTTTACTCAGTGATATTATTATTATTACTTTATTTATTAATTATTATTAATAATAATAATTTAAAAAATATGAATACGAAATACATGCTCTGCTTCAAACGTACCAGTTTGCGTCGTTTCACCTCACCAAACCGTCCCCTTAAAAGACCCCGGAAAAACCCCGCTGCTGTGACCAAACAAATGCCTGTTAAAGGGACAAACTATCCCTCAGCGAGTTTCATAAACACACCGATATCCACCCAGTAAAAGGCATGGCTTATTTTCTAACCACCATTTTCTCTGGCTCAAAAACCACCCAGGCCCCAATAATAAGAGCCAAAACAATTAAAGCTGCACCATCACTTTCTTCCTCTTCTGCTACCACTTATTTTTTCTTCTTCTTCCACTTATTTTTTCTTCTTCTTCTTCTCTGCCATAAAAGAGAACTTAAAATACAAATGTTTAAATAAATAAATAAAACAGTGCCGATATCGTTGACGGACCCTGGCAGGAAAAAACATGTAAATTAAAAAAAATTAAAAATCTGGAGACGGCCTGGCACATCCCCCGCAAGCTACACATTTGTGCTACACCGTTACTGAAACCCCGACGTCAATTAATACCGAGAGAGGAGACCCTGAAACACCCAGATATGTATTTCAAATGTAGCCTGTCAAGCAGATGCAGTGCCAGCATGGCTCTGAATGACCCGGGATACGGTTCAGCATATGGAATTCAGTTCAGGTTTCGCGACATTAACGCATTTCCCCCCTTAAATCTTTAAATTAGCTTTTTTTCCCCTCCCCCAGTTATCGTATATAAAAAGAAACACTTGGCCCACTCAGAGTCGATAACCCTAAATTAAAGCAATTTGTATTTATAAATCAGAGATCACAATTTCAATCGCAAAGGCTTCGGCTTTATATTCAAACTGAAATAAAAAATTAAAAAATAGTCAGATCGTCCACATAAAAGCCACAGCTGAATGCTGTCTATGACAAGACAAAAGAAATGATTTTTAAGTCCTTTATTTTTCCAATTCTCCGCACGTCTGACAGAGACTGAGAGGAGTTGGCTGCCAACTTCAGATTAACTCTTTCAGCAAGGACAGAAAAGGCTCTTAACTGTGAAAAACATCCCAGAGTTGGATTCATTAGTGCTCCTTTGCATTTTAAGCTCCGTTTGAATAAACAATGGAGGAGTCCATCATTTTAAGATAATTGATATCTTATTATATTTTTTTCATTCATTAATAATTAAAACATTGACAAAAACATGCTAAATATAATATCACTATTCTATTTAATTCAGTCTAATCTAATCTAAAACTAAATTAGTTTTGCTTTTGTTTCTTTTTGGGATTTTTCAGTCACCGTCAGCACCTCAATACATAATTTCTGAGTATTTGTGTCTTTGTATGTGGTTGCCATAAAAAAGGATAAATCAAGACTCAATCAACCAAGAAGCTGAAGGCCGTCTCGCGTATTCACAATTCTTTTTTTCCTGTCCTTAAACAAAAACAGGTTGAATGCATGCAATTAAAAGTAACACAGCGATTAGAGGTGTCAGTTTGCGATTTTAGCCATACAACTTTTCCAAGAAATGATGGCGGTGAAAGTGAGCTTTTGCACTAAAGTCCAGATCCTACAGCCAAATAATCAAAACTCTGGCACAATGAAATGCTTTTCTTTTTTTCTTTTCTTTTGCATTTTTTTTTTGTTATGATAAATCCCTGGCTTGAATTTTGTTTAACAAACAAAGTGTTTGCCATGCCCAGAATACGAGAATGACTTGTCTACATCAGGTAACTTTCACATAAGACCCACAAAACCCATGATAGTAAAACTCTCTGCCTCTTTCTGAACCCAGCAGCAGGTCCTCCCATCATGTGGCACCTGACCTCGCTGAGGCCTCACTGCATCTCATTAGGCCAATTAAGCCAGTAGTGTGCACAACCCGAGGGCCTTCCAGCTGCCTGGCCCCTTCATTAAGGGGAAGCTCTGGGCTGGTGGGGCTCGGCTGCATCCTCTCCTGACCACCTGAGTGTCCCTGACCCGGACGAAGCCTGACACAGGTTCCCCCACTGACCCCTGGCTGACAGAGAGCCAGGGTGTGAGGAAGGTGTTGGAGGAGAAAAGGGTTAGGAGGGACGCAGAGGAGATTCAGTCATTTATTTTAGAGTGCAAAAATGTTAGAGGCCTGTGAGAGTGAGGATGAGGCAGTCAGGTGTACATTTCGAGAAGGAGGAAAGCACTTGGAGTATTCTAGCTGCATTTTAAAATTTCACAGATTGGTGCTAAAGTGTGAAGAAACTGTTTCCCCTGATGCCACAAAGTATGCCATCCTTTGGTTGATGTTCTATACTGTAATGAATCGGCCCACTGCATGACCCTCTGCTGTTATCATCCACGGTAATCATTCCTGGCTCAGGGTTACATTAAAGAAAGGGGGGGAGAGGGGTATCTCGGACCACCCTTTACTCTGTTTCTTTAGCAAGCGAGTGATGCGTAGAGATCCATGGAGCTCACGCCGTGCATTGGTTGCACTTATCTGAGTTTACAAACCAGCACGTTACTATGTGTGAAAAATCTGCAAGCAATTTGTGGTGGCTGCGTGCTAACGTGCCCGGGGTGGGGTGAGGTGGGAGAGGGGCTGAAGAGAAGAAGAGGCACGCACGGCACATTCCAGTCCCCACAAAGAGCTGCTCCGCTTGCCCGGATTGCACTCCAAAATGGTCCTGGGCCCTTTGGAGCGTTGGCGTTTACATGAACACTCAACTTTTTAAGTGAAACTGTGCAGCGCAGACTGAATGTGAATACACATGAAGAGCACAACTAAACACACCTCATCTGTAAGTGTTGAAGCTGATGACTTGAGGCTATTTTGTTTTGAGGATTCTCAGCAGAGAGTTTATAAAACAATATTTGTTCCCGCTCGAGGTGGTATAACACAAGTAGAGGCGTGCAGATGTACTTGGATGAAGACGTCAGTATCGATGAGCGAGGACAGAGGAGTGGGGTAATGCACTCCGATCTGCAACATACGTGCATGTCGCATCGGCCTGCTCAGTAACATGTGGATTGTGGCGATGTCACACTCTGGACTCACCTTTGAAACCATGACATCTCTGCAGCCTGGAGCTCCAGACATGCATTAATGCACATGCAATCGCATGCTCCAAAACCCTTTCCCCTGCCTAGAAAGAATGCTGGATGAAGAAACCGCCCTGCATCTCACTAACACGTGTGCGTGAGTGACTAACCATGCCGGGACAGGCCGACTCAGCACCACCACTACAGCCATGACTGAGTGTTTTCTCACTGTGCGAGCCAACAGACTACTGCTGCTCACACTGCAGCCAGTGACGGTGATACTACTGACCAGACTAAGACATTATGCCTTCTTTTTGTTGTTTTTGCCTCACCTCTTGTTAAAAGAGAAAAAAAACACACCACCAACTAATTCTCACAATTTCCCCAAGATCCAAATAAAAAAGCTGCCAAAGTGGCTGGTAGTGGAGACAAACTTACAAACCACAGCCAGCTTTTAGCAGCATTTGGCTGGTGGCGAGTGTTAATTTCCTACCCTGGTAAAAACCAGCTCAGTAATCGGTAAACACGTTGTGCCTGGCCTGCAACAAAGAAATGCATTTAGCAAATTCATTCTC
This sequence comes from Pelmatolapia mariae, assembly GCF_036321145.2. NCBI lineage: Eukaryota > Metazoa > Chordata > Actinopteri > Cichliformes > Cichlidae > Pelmatolapia > Pelmatolapia mariae. Next base: position 6,811,571 of record NC_086230.1, on the reverse strand, counting down.
TTTGATCCCACATTCCTATTTTGGTTTGATGGAAGGTGATACATTTTTGATGAGCAGGCTAGAAGTGAGATATCATGTCATTTGAACAGTCTATAAGCAGCCAGGCGCTCGTAGCCATCGCCATACACCACATTTATCTTTGATCTAGACAGTCTGGTTGACACACATCACAGAGAATTACAAGCAGACCGATTTATCAATAGGCTTAAAGCGGAGGGATGTTACACCATAACCCCTCTCATGAAAAGATCCCTTTTAGTATTTGGAATTAAAATTTCAACACGGCCCGAAATGAAAAGGATCTTCAGGTTCATGTGTTAACTTGCCGCTTAGCAAAGCTGTAGGGCTTTACTCCTCTTTTCAAAGACATGAGTGTGAAATGCCAAAGTCAGCCTTTCACACACTGCTGGGAGAAGAAAGTGAGCTGAAACAACACGATTGTGTTTTCAAACCGAGGCTCCGCTGTTTGTTGCCCGTTTGAAGGTAAACTCGTCGCGCTCTCGCACCGGAGGAGAATTAAAACATCATCTGAATTTTCTGAAGCCGACAGCACAATTTCTGGTGTTTGCGATGGTCGGAAAATGCTCCTCTAAAGTTTGGAGTCCCACCCTCCCTGCACCAGGTGCACAATGTTTGGGTTCGCGTGGATTTACAAGCATGCACAAGGGCTGATTACGCCTTTGGCTGGTGTCGGATTTTTATCATGTAACATATTAGAATAGGCGATAGTCCATTATAATTCTGATTCTGTAACAACCAGATCATAAATGAGATCATTCTGAAAAATAACCTGCTTTTACTGCTTTGCCGCCCCTAAATAGCTTTACAGGATAATTTCATAATTTCAAGTCTGCTTTAAACCAACAATGAAATAAATATATGGAACAGGATTTGAGGCCTTTAACATTTCCTTTGTTAATGGGAGCTATTAAGAGACTTTATTCCCATATTCTGTCAAATGATAGGGGAACACAGCCTCCTAAAAGCTTTATTACATAATAATAGAAAATAAATTAAAAGTCATGTAATTAAAATCTTGTTAAACTATTATCATCAATATTTACTAATTACAAGAACTCTAACTTTTACATATTGTATTATTAACGCTGAAATATACAAACAGAACTTTACCAGTGTGACCTGTAAAGGTGAAGCTAAATGAGTATTGTTGTAGTAATTATATGAACCGTATACGTGTATTTATATACTGACACTGTATTATTGTTGTGGATGTGTATAAATAACTGGTCAGTGTGCAGCTAAATGCGTCTGGAAATGAAGGCTTATAATGTAAAGCTTCATTTTTACAAGTTTTTATTTGAAACAAGGGGAATTTTAATTTTTTTTAATTTTCTTGTGTACCAAGAGTGTGGGAGACTCATGTCACACTGTTCTATGCAGAAACTGACTAGGATAGTAGAAGAAGTAATTGTAACTGGCTTGCTATTAAAATATGTTTATATTTAGTAAACCTTTTATTTATATTTGGAGAACACAGAGTAAAATTACAGACAAAATGAGTTTTTTTAATAGTGAAGAACTGTTAAATGGAGCCAGTTATTCCTCTTTGTAATCTAGTGGTGTAAAATTGTGTAAGTAACATGCAATGGAAATACAAATACCTCTAGATTTGGCAAAGATTTGGCCATTGAGTTATTTGCATGTTGCTTACATTTTACAAAGAAATATTTTTCACAATGAAATAATATCAGGCCAGTAAATTTAGATCTTTTTTAACATAAAAAGACACATTCATTTGTAATTAACTATGATTTTACTTGTAAAGGGACAGTTTTAGTTTGTCGCACAGTGCTTTTTCTTAGGCAGCGCAGCTTGTTATGGCTGTCCGTGCCACCTCACTAAAGGGACTATTCTTGTCTTGTGCATCTTTCTGTCTACAAGTTCAGCCTCATGTGGAAATGCTGAGCTCTCTGCTTGTCTCACAGTGTATGTTTGGAATAATTTACCTTGCACTAAAACGTCTTAACGCTGACCATACGTCTACACTTCATACCAACATTAACTAAATTTCCTCAGATTTTTCTGACAAAATGAAAGCCAAAATTCTAGTTGACTGTCTTTGATTAAAGCGTAAATTTAAGGAAAAATCAATTTACTCATGTAGACAGTAACTTCCCATGACTAGTGCTAATTAGCTCCCACAGATGTCTAATGAAAAGGCTTATTGAGGTTTATGGTCACAGTGAGTTTGCAGGCATCACACTCTTAGCGGTCATAATGACCGCAGGCTGTGCGCGATGTGGAGAAAGCTCAGACTCTATACACATCACTTATGGAACTCAGGGATAGAAATAACATGCTTGCACTGCATAGTTGTCCCTTTCACTTCGTGCTGCCTTCAGATCGCCAGAACCACAGACGGAATGAAGGGAGCAGCAGTGTTGTGGCTCTGAGAAGCAGAAGGTAAGAGACGTACACATACAGACAGGCAGAAGCCGCTGCCTGCCTCTCTGCAGTTGTCTTCCGGTCTGTATTTATCTTCGAAATCACATCTGAATATGGCATCGAGTTAAATCAACACTGTCGTTAACCTTAGCGGGAGGCTTGCGGATAAAGAGCAGAGGCTTGATGAAACAGACAGGTCAGAAACTTTCCCAAACTGCCTGATGATTGCACACAATCTAAACTCTGAGACATATGTGGAGTGACAATCGCAGAACAGGCCAAGACAGAAAATCTCCCTCCTGAATAAAGGCTCCAGGAAAGTAAAGCCCACTACTAATGCAGTGTTGAACGCTTTGCAATCAGACAAATAAAGGGGCAATCTAGCACACAATCAAACCAGAGATTTAGCCTGCTCTCCTGCCAACAGCTAGGGACCTCCTCTTTCTGAACAAGGGATGCACTATTGACTACAACCCCCCCTTCTCTTTCTCTCTCTCTCTCTCTCCAGTCTTCCCTCTCTGCCAGTCTGCAAGGCGTGATGCCAACCTTTTCCACCATTGGGCATGATGCCCTGCCCTTTATGCAAATGCTTTGCTGCCATCCCTAACTCACAACCCCCACTGTCTCACCCACAACGTCTGTGTGCACCCCCCCAAAGCCTCCTGTCTATATATTCTTTATTATCTTTAACTTGTAATAATCCAAATCGCCGAGCTTGAGCCTTGACCGTAAGTTAATAATTAAACCCTGATAATCTGAGGTCCTGCATGTATGGATCCCAAATGAAGAGTAAAGCTCACTGCAGAGCTTGTAGGCCCGTACTTTGCTTTGTGCCCTCTGTGGACAAAAAGCACCAACCGGGGGCGAATATTTGACAGAGGTGTGGTTGTTTGTGTCTGCACGAGCCCTGATAAAGGAGGACATCTCCTGGCTAAAAGAACACAATAAATACAAAGACCAGGAGGGCGAAAGAAAAAAGAAATTAGAATGAAAGAATAGGGGATCTATTTCCAGCAATTAGTCGCCGCTTTTCGCATTGCATTTCCATTCATTAAAAGGTTTGTGGAAACGTACTCAGCGAGGGCTGCGCAGTATATCTAGCAGGGTCACACTGAAAAGATCAAGTTGGGTTCACATTTAAATGGTAAAAAAAAAGAAGCAGAAAACCCATTTCAGGGTCTGCTTAGTGAACGATAAAGAAAGGGTTAAATATGTGACTGAGGAGAAGGTCAATCATGGCTGCCACTGACAGGGCAGTTTCACAAGTTGGCATAGAGGCTATATAAACCGCAAAGGTTAATAGATTAGTTGGAAAGATGCAAAGCGCTAACAGTGACTGAAAAAAAGGGAGCATAAAAGGACAGTCATAGGTTTAATAAAGCGGGCTGGAGGCTGCAGGAAGAGCCCCGATCATGCTGTTAAAGCAGAGCTTCCGTTTGTGCCGTAGGGTGAGTGTCGAGAGGCGCACAAACAGGGCGCAGGGTCCACACAGGCTGGACCGATTCAAGCCCACACACACCACAGGAAAAGAGCTGGGACCTAAGACAAACACTGCACGGCCAGACACACACACACACACACATGCATGTATACAAAAACATTACTGTCTCCTTATACGCCCTGAGAATACCAGGACATGCGGTCTGTTGAGCTTGTTATTCTAAGCATGCTCCAAAGACATAGTCATACAGTAAATATAACCATTTAATTAAAAAAATGCAAATCAATGCTGTTCAATAGTCTACATTTTTCGTGATGTAGTGTGCAGGTCTTCCCTGCAAGAGAAATCTCGATCTCAGTAAAATTTTCCTTTTTCCATATAAACAAACAAAGACGTCTAAACCCCAACAGTCTAAACCAACAACGCAGCACCGCAACAATCTCCAAATATAAACTTAGAAGCCTTATTTCCCAAGCCTCAACACAATGGCTTTTCTAATCTTCCTGAGAGAGAAGCGACAAATAAACAAAACCCAAACAGGTTGGTTGAGGGAGAATTAAGGTTTTAACACCCTTTCCTTTTCTTAGTGAATGCCACTACACACACACACCAACACAAATGCCCATTTTCCTTCTTGCTATGCGGACTTCCTTGTCTGAAGCTGCTGTAATAAAGTTTTAAAGAAGCCTAATGTGGTGCCAATAAGTGACGTCGGGCAGCGATGAAAGACGGGCGATTAGGGAGGGTGAGAAAGACAAAACAAAGGATAGATGTGGAACAAGAAAAGTGAGGTTTGTGCCAATATTTAAGGTTACTTCCCACAAATGACTCTGACAACAAACACCGATGAACGCACCATCAATAATAATGAAGCTAAGCTTCTTTCTGTGTTTGGCAAGGGTGTAATAACCTAAACAAAGCTGTGAGGGACAGTTTATATACAGATACTACATATGATATTGTGGTATTACACAGCTGTAATAATATAAATATGGGCTGTAGAAAAACCTCTACATTAATAAACATTAAAAAGGTAATATCTCAGCTATTTCTTTTAGATATATACTCCTCGATATATATCAAGTGTCTAATGAACTGACAACTTGTCTTTGGGTGTATAAGGTATATCTGCAAACTGTTTTAAATATCAACATGTTTACATGGTATAAAGATGCATCCTTCACGCTTCTGATTGTATCGTGCAAAAGTAGCTTTCTGGATTTTAGCATGAAAAGAGAAATCAGCACTGATATAAAAACATGGTTTGACTTTGTGTTTGTGGGATTTTCTTTTTATACTACTGTTTTATATGGTTATGTGTTGGGATCTTAGCTGATTTTAGTCATTTCTATAACTGAGAGCATTTCAAAGTAAACCACTGGACTTCTCATGTTTGACATTGGGTAAAACCCACATCATTAATATATAAAACAACATTTCCTGCTAATGAATTTTTCATTGGCTAGGTTAGGATCGTCAGCGATGGCCCTAACCCTGTTTTGGAGAATAGCAAAAATAAAAAAATATCAAAATGTAATTTTTATGCAAGTCAGTTACAATTATTATTTTTTTTTTCTTTGATTCCCAAGACTTATGGGAACAAATTAAGAGAAAAAAAGCATATTCTGATATGGTTAGGGTCATCTTATGCCTCACAGGGCTAACATAAAGCTCATATCATGACATGAATGTTACATGCAAATTCTTTATTATCAGAATGATGTAATTAACTGTTACAACGACACACAAAAAAAACTCATATCAAAAGAAATATCTGGGCGTATCAGCGAACCATTAGCTTCTTTCAGGCTGAATCCAATCGCCGTGAAAAATAGAAAGTGTTTGTGTGTGCCTGTGCATGTGTGGCTGGACGGAGGGAGGGAAATGAATGAGGCCTTTTCTTACAGCAGGGCCCAGATCAGAGCTCCTAACTATGGGATTTGGTGCTGTTGCCTTTCTCCCCCTGGAGAGAGTAATTAGGTTAGTGAGGACAACTGCCGCATTGTTTTAACAGAGAAGGGATTGTGCAGGCCAAAGTCCCACCAGCAGCATGCTTCCCTCACAACAAAAATGCCAAATGGATTCTGCGGCGCTCCACGCACATATATACACAGCAAAACTTTTTTTGGGGGAGGGTTTCCTGCGTTAAGTTTTGTATTTTTATGCGGCGCAGGCTTTTAGCGCCGTGTGTATACGATGAAATGTCAAATACGGTCCAGCAGTGTCAAATATCCTCTCCTGTTGTTGCACTTGTGGCATTCGGGACTCTTTAGAGTAACTGTGTCTACTCTCTCCTGTATCCAGAGGCTTGGCAACACAAAGCACTCCTAACTAGTATAATATGGTTATGATGCATTTGCATTCCTTCCAATCCCCTAGGAAACACAATACGCCTGTATCGTCTGTTTTAATCACGGTCTGCTTCCAAGGAAAGTAAAAGGAGAATACAAACAGCCACAGCTATAAAGAGGCTTTCTCAAATACACTTCAAGTCCGTTTAAATACATCCTCCGCTGATTGATAGAGAGTAAATCAAACAAATCATGCTGGTAGAAAAAAAATAAAAGGATATGGAATGCTCCCCAGTCTACTGTATTTACAATACACAGACTATGGCCTCTTTCATTCGCGCCCGTTTCCCCCTCTTTTCTCTTTGTGCTGAATTTCTTTCTATAATCTTTCTAAAATGAAAGAGGAAAATAACTCTGCTGTTGTTGTACTCCTCTATACTATTCTCAAGACCATCAGCTCTTCCAAGACAGAAGAAAAAAAAAAGGCGCCATAATATGCACCTCTGCATCCCCGCCCACACCATCCCTATTCACTTTCATCATAAATCTCCACAGCCTGGCGGCAATATACAGTCAATTTGTGGTCCCCATATGAGTCCTAACTCTGGTTTGATATATTTGTGTTCAGGTGTGCAGATGGAAGTGGGGAAAAAAAATAACACCAATGATATAAAATGTGTTTGTGAACTGATACGCGAGTCCAGCAGACCGGTCTATAAGGCCTGTGAGAGTCTTTTCTCCACCGCAGCTTTCCACAGGTGGCGGTGATGATTGCACTTTATCCCAGATGATGACTGTAATGAGGCCGGCTTTAAGTTTCACTGGGCTTTTCTCGAGATGTAGAGGGACTGACAGACGCTTGACACGTTAGACAGCCGAATGCTATCAGGACATTTTGCTCCTCGTCCCCTCCACGCACGCTACCGTTTCTCCATTACATCACAAAAAGGCCTCCTTTAAAGATAATACCTAGACCAGAGTGACGTCTTAATAAAGGGAAGGCAATGGGATGAATGCAGCATGGAAGCGAATTCACAAGCTGTCATGATGAGAGTTAGACGAGCGGGGAACGTCCGTGAACTCGCAGAGTAAAGTTAAATCTGGCCCATCTGTGTTTTATATTTTAGCAGTGACATGAAATCCTCATCCTGCGCTGAATTTTCCAGTCAAATATACAACTTTCCATGTAACACACACTAATCCTGAAGCTATTTCTCTGAGCCTAAACAGAGCAGAAAGTTTATATCTGAATTCCCTCCCAGAGTATGCTGCAGCTGGAGTAGGGATGGTAGTTACTGGCTCCCTGAGCCAAAAGGAGAAGCCGCAGAGTTGTGTTTGAATCTAACCCTGAGCCCTCCTTGGCCTCGGTCTCCTCTACTCAACTTTACTCTACTCCTCACTTATTTCAACAAGGCTCTATTTGACTCTACTGTACTCGGCTCCACTGTCAAGGGGGTCTGAAACAGCCTCGGGCCCGCAGCACCGGCCAGCAAACACAACTTACAAGAAGCATAGAGCGTGCACTCATACCCGACACATACACAGACACTTCCACACAAACAGAGTCAGTTAATAACACACAAACTCCCGCCCTCCAGCTCTGTTTGCTCACAGCTGCCAGGCCTCCTCAGAGTTCATCTGAGGTAAAGATATGTTATATTATGCAACCGGGTATAGATTTTCCACCCTTGGCCCCGAGCCAACTTCCTGCTCTGAAGAGCAAGCTCTAGCGCTTTGTTCCCTAGGGTGACAGCTATTCCTTGCCGGACGGGGTGGCCGAATTAGATACACAGACAAAAAGAGAGGGAAAGTAGCAGGAAGACATAAAGGGGAGCGAGTGAGTAAGAAAGAAAGCAAGAAAAGGAAAAGGAAAAGGAAAAGAAAAAGAAAAAGAAAAAGAAAGAAAGAAAGTAGAGAGGCACACAGCCTTGCCAGCCCCAGATATTTTCTGCAGCTTTTTGTCTATATCTTAAAATGCTCATTCCCCCTTCTACACTGTCTTTTCTCCGCCTCTTGAAATCAGGTCACAACTGTTTTCATTACTGTTTGACTTGCGGGTTCATAAGCCTCCAAGCGTCAACGTTCCTCCACCCACCCCCAAGACAGGAAAAGATTTTCCCTCCAACATTAACCCAATAAATGCCTTGTAAGCCCAGTCACAATCTTTAAGCCATGTTCCTGGAAGAGAAAAAAGTACATCTGAAATGTTGATGTAACGTTAAAGCCCGGGACATAATCAGTGTTGGGCTCGCAATCTAAGGAGTTACACTCCTGCATGGATCAGCATAGCCAGCCCTCGATCACTTCCCTCCCCTACAGCATGAGGTAATCCAGTGTGATTGTAAAAGAAAGCCTCGGGAAATTTGAGGTAAAATCAACGAGCCAATCAGCGCCCCATTATCCCTCCTCTACTCAAAGGGGAACTAAAGAAGTGGTGAAAAGATGATTAATGCCATGACATCATAACCACGTGATGTCATTCCATCCCAGACACCGCCACCGCTTCCTAATTAACTGTGGCCTGATGAAGTCTTTGTATCCAAATTATCCAAATGATTATTACCTCTCCAGGCTCTACCAGGTGTGCAGAGATGTCTCTTTAGCCTAGTGATACAAGGATGGGTAGAAGGAATACACACACACACTGAAGATTAACAGCGAAAAATGTTTTTTGGTGCCTTCCCATATATATGGTAGAGTGCCCCAGGGGGTGTTTCTGCTATTGCCAGAAGGTACGTGGAAAGAATTTAGAAACGCTCAATTAATTTGAAGCAATAGAAATGCTGTTTATATCAATTTACTGAGTTAGCTGTGACTATGTGTGACTCTTGACAATGCATAAGAGCAATGGGTGTGAGAGAGAATTTTAAACAATTAGTTAAACATAATGAACACTTAACCTTTAGCTAAAATAATGTGTAGAGGGTTGAAACAGAAAGCTAAAAATTATTTAAAAATATTTTTAAATAGCTTAACATGAAAAAATAGCAGTTGCAATGGGTAAATATTCAGGTGTAGCGACAGACAGTTCAGTTAACTGAACGTTGTGGCTAAAGGAGCTGAAACTGTTAGCTTAAAGCAACTGGTAACAGAGTGACATCTGTACATGAATACGAGTTTTTAATATTTCATATGTTAATGTTAATAAAGTATTCTTTTCAATGTTTGATTCTCCAGACCAAAACTCTTTGATATTTGATTTAGTAGCAGTAAACAACAATTAGCTAAAACCATCAGAAAAATGACTGGACTTGTTAGCTAAAGCTTATAGCTAGCCAAAAATAAACTGGATAAATTAGCCAAAAAAGATGGATTATGATTGATATTTTGCTTCTTTATGAAAATTAAAGCACTAACATCCCCTTTTATAAAATCAGCAGTATTAAATGCGTTTCTAAATAAACATGTCTAGGCCGGGAGGAGGTGTCACTAAAAGGGTACTGGAGTTCATTTCACAGGACTGTGCGACTACTTTTAAAAACTGTGGTTAATTAAATACAGTAAACAGTCTACTGCAACAACAGAGTCGTAATCGGTGTGATTTTTTTCTGAAAGACTGCACACCTGTGTCTTGTGTAATTAAGTATGTACAGGTGCTTCAGGCTTGAAGCCCAGCAAAACATAGCGTATATAGCCGACATTAGGACTGAATTCGCAGAAATGCTGTACTGTACGTGTAGAGGTTTGTTTCTGAACAAGCAGAAGCCTTTGTGGCTTTTATCTTATTTACAAGATGATAACGCATAAGTGTGTGCCACATTTGTATGAAAGCCTTCATCTGCCAGGTTCATTTATTTCTTTAGTTTTTGAATATTAGCGTCTGAGAGACTGGGTGAGATAGAAAGTCAGCCTGTGGAAGTCTGTGAAGAGAGACTGCAGTCAGACACGGCGGGGGAGAACGGTGCTCAGATTTCATCCAGATTAATCTGGAAGCTTTGTAATGAGGGGTCTACTGTATATATTTAGCCAGAGCAGTGAGATGTAGGTCAGACAGACAGGCAGGACAGGCCAAACAACATGCCCAGATTGCCCACACTGAAGTGACCTTGAGTGGGCTGTCAATGATCCGCAACAACAACTCTCTATCTATTCCTGTTGACTTGTGACAGACTGATACAGCGGCTGTTTCGCCCCACTCGCGAGTTTTGGCCTTTAGTTTCCATTTTGTGGGGCACAAAAGAACTTCAATATCACTCGGCTTGTCTTTTTACGGAAATGCTGTTGATTAAAAAGAAAGAGCAGAGAATGAATTACTGTCAACGTTCGCGCCGTGTGTTGATACTGGCAGTCGTTCAAATTTACTCAACACAAGAACAAAGCACGCTTAGAAACGTTTCTGAGTCTGCCGTCGGTGGCTCTAAACACAAGACAAAACTAACTAAACACTGAGAAATGTACAACATTTTTCATTTCACAATCTGCATCACGACTTTATTGACTAAAACCTTTTATAGCAGTGACAGTTTTGTCTACTGGACTTCTTTTGTCACTTCGACATAAACATGTCACGCACTGTTGTCAAACTGATTTGCAATTATGAACTAACAACTGAGCGATAGCAACAAATGAATACACTAAAGCTGCTATGCAAACTAAAATTATGCCTCAGTTCTTCATGAGAGTTCAGATCTTGAACCTTTTCAAGCCGTTAGAGGTCCAAAGTTTGAACATCTGCTCTTCCCGAGGCCAAAAAACAGTTGCGCCTCATATTGGGCTTTATTGGAAGAAAGAGGTTGGCTCCGCTGAATTTTTTTTTTCACATCAAGTAAAATTTTAATCAAATGCTTGACAATTTAATTAGCACTCTGTTTTTGCAATTTTTTTCCACGTGCCCTCCCCCCATAATGGATTTCAGTCTAATAAGACAAAAAAATAAGCTTCTTTTTAATAACAGAGACCACGCAGGTTATTTCTTTTACTGACAAATCTGTCAAAGGTAGCAAGGATGTTTCAAAAACTAAACTAAGGTACCACATTCATCTTTGAAATATTGATTCTACCAATGACTGAAACAGGTAGAGACAGCCATCTATCATCACAAGCAACATGTTCTATTTTTGGCACAATATGCATCCCTAAGTGTGCAACACCACAGCTCGAATGGATGCTAATTCTGGGTTAATATGCAACTCAATGGAGTAAGGGTTACTGATAATCCTGGTTGGGGGATATTTGGTGTTTGCTACTTTTCCAATTCAAAGATTTTAAATTCGTAGTGCACCGACGATCCAGTTGGGCCAATCTACAGCTCAGGACGAGGACAATGAGATGAACTTGAGGAATTATGTGAATGATGCATTTGTGTAAACTTAACCTGCCACACCCCTATCAAACAGACATTTTTGGCTTTTACATACACACACACATGCGTGCGCACACACACGCACGTGTGTGCCACCACAAACACCTTTCCCTCAACTGCCTGTTGTTCCAAACATCCGCATAATGGCAGCACTCTTATGTAGATTTATGACTCAAAATCAAGGGAAAGAACAAGCTGTACCGATGTGTTAAGCTATGACAAAGCTCTTAGATATTCACCAATGCATGTCAGCTTTGAGCTCTTGGTTCATATTCTGGTAAAGGAACACTTTGTCTCGGTGGTTTTCCCTTTTCCCTTTTCTCTGCTCACATTGTACACTAAGTATTTTGTGTTCCTCTGTATATTCTAGCTCAATTATGTAATTTAGCACCCGTGTGTGTGTGTGTTCAGTAGCCATGGCAACGGCACAACATATCGGCGACCACAGAACCGCACTGGGGCCGCCGGCACTGCCAGGGTTGTGCCAGAGACTAATCCATGCCAGAGGTGACATGAGCGAAGGAAAAGTGAGGCGGGTGGAGACAACATGACACACACATGCAAAAATCACACAAACATACACACGCATACAAACATGTGTGCACACAGACACACCAGCATATTCCTCGCCCCTCTCACTCCTCGCCTTCCTTTTAAAACACAAGCGCACACACTGGATATCCTCCCATTCTTCTTGGCTGGAGCCTCCCATGGCAATAGCAGTAGGAATCCATTCTCCACGGATGCTGGGACAGCTGTGCTGATATTGAATGAGACGCAGTTGGTTCTGCCTCTCTCTGCATGCAGCTCGAGATAAAAACTACATGCTACTTAATTCAAATCTATATTCCCTGCTGCCAAAAATGCACCCGACTCATCTTGTCTTTGTCTCTGCCACCACAGAGAGCTCTGATTTTCTTTGCAAAACCCCCCCCCCCCAAAAAAAGACAGTAAATGTCTGCATGCTGACGCACGGTGGCCCTCAGTCACATTTCTGACTGACAATAATCACAGAAACCTTCATAAACCTCTAAGTCATGCGCTTTCAATGCAAATATTCCATGTCATGCTAAAAAGCTCTCATTTGGAGTTTTACGATGTCTTATCAGAGTGACCTGCTTGTTTGAGGCCTGAGGTGATATTTGTGTGTGTGTGTGTGTGTGTGTGTGTGTGTGTGTGTGTAATATTTAGCCTTTTAGCGGTTGTGGTTTTTGAGGCGGATGGGCCTGTAACTGACTGCGTGTTATAAATGGAACACAGTGTCCCAGGCAGTCTGACATTATGACCTCCTGGTATCCCATGAAGAGGGGGAAAGGGTCCAGCTTTGCCTGTACAGCACAAAACAACCAGCACAGCCAGTCCAGCACTCCAGTTACACATGTGCGCACACAACCAGGAGACGAGAGAGCACAGTAGATCAGCCCTACCTGTCAATCAAATGAGCTATGAGTTCATTTTTTCTGCCTGGTGGCCAGAAGCAGAGTGCTTTACTGGCTGCTGTGTCTCTTTTCCACACTTCTTCTTCTTCCTCTATAGCTTTACTGGATTACACTAGGGGTGTGTGTGTGTGTGTCTGTGTGTATAGAATCAAAGCAATTAAGCTGTTGTAAAACTGAACCTGATCACATGACAATAACATGATTTAAATATGCCCACCTGAGTAATTTAAGACCAATCCTTAACTGACTTTTAAAGGATAGGAGCAATACAGTCTGGCTGGAAAAGGGCACCCAGTGGTGACAATTCATGGGCCTAACTGGTGTAAAGACATTCAGATTGGTGTTAACCAAAACTTTCAGGTGAACAATTGGATGTCCCGCGTGGACGCTTGGTTACACGCCGTTCATTAGATTTCTGAAAAATCCAACATTTTCCTGTTTATTCAGACCACGCTTCCATCGGATTTTAATCCTCTGAACAGCTGTTCCAACTCATTTTCCAGGCCATGGGAAGAGACAGAGAGACAGCCTGGATGTGTAGGGAGTGGATGAAGTGGGTGAGGGTAGGAGAGGGGGGGTGGAGGTCACCAAATTTGTGTAAACTTAAAGTTAATGCATTAAAGTCCAGATATTGATTACATTTGTTTATCAGATGTTCACATGAAATAAACAAGCTCATGTCTCTCCCACCCCCCAAAGAAATACTTCTGTTGTCACTGAAAACGCGTCTCTCTGATAACGCGAGATACCGATTGGCGGTGACGTAAGAAAAATATAATACATCCTCTTGGAGAAATATAGCGCTGATAGGGGAAACTGTGGCGTTTCAGGCCGGGAGGACAAACTAATAAGTCACGGAGCCTGACATCGTGGATCTCAGAGCAGAGGCGACTTATGGCTATTAAGAAAATAGATCCGCAGGAAAATAAAGTTCTTTAAAGTCACGGAAAACGACCTTTCCTCGCGGATTGTTACAAGTATTATTTGGAAAGTAGCGCCGATTTATAATCTGGTGTTACCGCCGCAGTCATTTATTCATAGTGCTGGACCTGCGGTCAGTTTTTGATCATTACGCGCTGTTTTTTTTTTAACTAAAAAATATATATAAATAAAAACACTAACAAAATAAAAACATATAATGTGAAAAATATTTCTTGCTAAGTGTGTGCCAAACAATATCAGCGCGCTCCTGCAATAAATCCAGCTACAGGTCAGAGTGAGAGGCCCTACGTGAGGAGGAGGAGAAGGATAAAAAAAAAAGTGGTTTTTGTTTTGTTTCTTTTTCCAAGATTAAAAAAAGGAAAGGAAAAAGGAAAGAGAAGACACATACACCTAATGCTGAATAAAAAAGGGACTAAACAGGACTTACCACTAAGGCATTGTTTAGAAGGTGAGTAGGGTAATACTTTAGTGTTGAGAGGGTGTTAAGAGGCGAGGAGAGCAGGGGTCAGCGTCCAGGCGTGCAGAGGGTGGGGGAGGGAGGGGAGGGAGGGGAGGGCAGAGGGAAGGAATAAGTTAAAACGTCGCACCAGTGAAAACAGTCTGAGATGACAACATTACGAGCTGCATAAATGATTTGAACACATTAAGAAAAGCATTGAATACCACCCCCATCCCCCTCCTCCCCAAAATGTTGGGTTTTTTAAGATTTGTGCTGCGTCACTGTGGCCTTCTGGGAACTTAAAACTTTGGGGAAAAGCAAGAGAGAGAGTGAGAAAAGAAAAAGTGAAAATGCATTATGTAAAAAAACCAAAAAAACAAAAAACAAAAAAACAAAACGATTAGCAACAACACGATTATGTCGACGCATAATCTGAGCAGCACTCCCAAGTATAGTTTCCAAAATCCTTTTTTTTTAAATAAATAAGAAATGCAATAGAAGAGGCAATGCAAAAAGAACCGTAACCCAATTCTTACTAATAGAAGATTAAATGTATAAATAAATATGCATTGAAAGTACATCAAATATATACAAGTCACTCCTGAAACGCAGTGGGAGTCACGCAGCAAACACTCCTCTCCTCTCGGGGCTCTCTCGGTAATCTGCCTCCATCACGCAGTCTCCGTCACATCCCAGCACACAGTTAATAATTCATTCGATTGTTTACATGTGTTGCCATATCCGAGGTCCAAGCTCGATTTCTTAATTATTAACAGCAATTAAATAAACAAAATGTGCCTTTCTGTCTGCAGACGGAGCTGCAAGGGAATGTGAATGTGTGTGTGTGTGTGTGTGTGAGAGAGAGAGAGAGAGAGAGAGAAAGTGCGCGCGCATGTGTGTGTGTGTGTGTGTGAAAAGAGAGGAGGTTGTTTGCACGGAGAGGGAAGTTGTTTTTTGCGCACACATAAGGCTACTAATTATTAAAAAATGACAAGAAATACAACATGAGCTTCTATCTCTTTTCATGCCCAGTCAAAGACATACTGTAAGTTCCCATCATGTGCACCATGTGTGCTACATTAGCCTGTATGAGCTTCTGCTGCCACTTAGTTTGAATTAGGGGGAAATTTATGTTGGTAAATAAAAGCTTCTTTTGTTTAGGGATTATCTGTGACTGTGGAATATTTTTTATGTTGCAGATAAAGTCATTTGCAGAGTTAAAAGATTTTATATATATATACATATATATAATTTAGTCAGTACTAATACAGCTTCACCATCCAAGTCTTGAAGTCAGCACCCTAAGTAGCCTTTAATAGCTTCTTCAATAAAACGAAGAATTAAATGGGAAAATAATAAACTCTGGCTTGCCTCTCTGGGCTCTACAAGAGGCTGGCATCATGATCGGGGAGACTAATGTTTTTAAATGGAAACCAGACATGACTTGTGCCCGCGTGGGACGAACCCAGAAACATCCCTCTCGGCCCGTCTGGTAGCAGAGTCTCATACAATCTGAGGAAAACACCTTTTCTTTCTTTCTTTCTTTCTTTCTTTCTTTCTTTCTTTCTTTCTTTCTTTCTTTTTAATAAAACCACTGTAAAAATCAGGAATGAATTACACATCAAACAGCAGCCCTGGCAGTCCACTGTCAGCCGAAACCAATGAGGGATAAACAAGTTTATCTTTATAGGAGTAAGACATCCAGCAACTGTTTAACACGGGGGAGGTCAGTGAAGGAAATACCTGCAATAACAACAACAATATAATAATAATAAAAAACAAACAAACAAAAAACCTTCTTGGTGTTGAAATGAAAACTTGAAGAATGCCATGTCAGAATGGAGACTTTGGATTTTATTTGGCTTTGCGAAATACGCTCTGGTGAGAGAAATAATGACAGTTTAACATGGCTGAGGTTAGAAAAGATACAGATTAACTGCATGGAGAGGGAAGCTTCAAGAACAGTCTGAAATGTTACATTTATCTCCAGCCAACTGTGCCGCAAAGCATGAAGCTGAACTTGCACCGCTTTGGAAACTGTAGTTTTAGGGAAAGATTTGGCGTGTTAGCACACGTGACGTGTCAGCTAAATTAATATGAATAAAGCTGATTTTTTTTTTACTAAGAGCCAACTTAGTAAAAAAAAAGTTACATGTATTACAAATAAACTGAAATACAATCTGCTAAAAGTAGTATGCTGATATCATTTCACTGAACGGATATAAGAGATATGCTCTCTCTCGCTCTCTCTCTCTCTCACACACACACACACACACACACACACACACACACACACACACACACACACACACACACAAATACAGATTTAAATAAAGTTTAAATAGCTACTTAATCATCACTCTGAGATATCTCCTCACACTGATCGCTTCCTTCAGGTCTACAATAGCAGCAAAGGAACAATGACAATTGCTCGAATTAAATATGACGTGTGCATTTTGCAGATGCAGGAAACTGCATCCCTCAATATTTCTGACCCGAAACAAAAGCAAAGTGCTCAAAAAGTGAAGTTAGGAAAGACACTACCTGGTGTCACGGGACTTTATTTCACTGAATTCCCTGCAACACGAGGAAGCACCACACACAGCTGTCTATACGTTCAAGGTCAAAAAGAAAAAGAGGCACATGCAAATACGCATTTGAAATCGATCCTGTCACATGTTGCATTCAAGTGAAAAAACAAAAACAAAAAAACCTTGTCAAATTGTACAGAGATCGTATAGCAGCAGAGCCGCAGGGAAAAAAAGAAACACTATTTCTAAAGGCGCACGCAGGACGTATACTGACCAATTATAATTACGCACGCGCGCGCGCACACACGCACACACACTCCCTCTCTCTCTCTTCCTCTCAAACACACACACACACACACACACACACACACACACACACACACACACACACA
The DNA here is from genome assembly GCF_036321145.2 of Pelmatolapia mariae. Lineage (NCBI taxonomy): Eukaryota > Metazoa > Chordata > Actinopteri > Cichliformes > Cichlidae > Pelmatolapia > Pelmatolapia mariae. The sequence goes on along the minus strand of NC_086230.1, from coordinate 6,794,388 downwards.
CCTCAGGCTCCAATCTCTCGTATCTCCCGGTCTCAGTCCCATATGAAAACAGCCCTAAAGGCGGCGGTGTGCGCCCCTGCTCACACCCCTCTCACCAGCCAAAAAACCCCTAAACCCTCCCTGCGTTTTTCGCCACTTTAGAAAAATCTTAACAGCAGTCAAATTAAACTCCGCTCCACGTTCTGTCTATTCCACCGCTCTGCTATCTTCTCCTCTCACGGGCTCCCCTCCTTCTTTTTTGTTTTTTAAAAAAGAAATACATTTCGGAAGAAGCGCCATTTTCTCTCCAAAAGAAGAAGAAGAAGAAAAAACCATGTGCGATGGAAACGCACGAGAAAAAGCTTCGTGCGACCGAGCGCGCCGCGAGACGAGCCGCCGGGAGAGTTGAGGATAAGTTTGAGTGAAAGAAAGACGCTCGACACAACCACGAAACACACGAGGAAAAGGCAGAGTGGCACCGCACTGAATGCATGTATATATAAATATATATATATGTAAAAGAGAAAACCCCCGGCGTCCCCACTGTAAGCTACCCAAACAATGAAATAAGAGAAGACAATTTACCTGTGTCAGGCAGTACGGGGAGTACATGGTTATTTTTTAGAAAGGAGACTTGGAGAGCTTATTTAAGTTGGATGGAAGCTCGGTATAGTGCTGCATTGCAATCGCTCGCCGTCCTGTTTCTCTCACTCCATGCTGCTGCAGCTTACAGTAACCCCGCCTAGAAAGTGAAAGCTTGCACAAACTTTCAGGGAAAAAACTTTGTCTCCCTCCCCTCTCCTCTCCTCTGCTCTCCTCTTCGCAGGACTTTTATCGCTCTCCTCTTCTATCCTACTGAAAGCCCCCCCCCCCCCACCCCCCTCACACACACTTTCTATTTTTCACGCAGATTGACGAAGTTCTTAGCAAAATGTTCAGATTTTGCCACAGCATGAATTTTGCTTTTGGGGACTCTGAATCCGCTGTGCACACGCTTCCCTGCGTCTTTAAGGTCGCAATACTGTGCTTTAGAGCTGCGTTTACTGACCCGTGCATTCCATGTTGAGAGCATGCAAATAATTACCAGAGGGCAGATGAGCCGGTCAGTTACACCGATTTGAGAAGGAAACACGTAAATGCATCATCAGAGTAGATGAAAGTATATAATTTGAGGAATATTATGAGAGCACCTCTGATTTCACTGAGTTTTTTAATATGCGATGGCCAAGCATGCATTCAGTTGCATAAAACCTCTTAACATAATTCTGCTGAAGGTCCTGATCACAGGAATTCTCTCATGCATAAGTTTACATTGGATTGCACACTTAAATTAATTTACAGGCATTCAAATCGATGCGTCATCTCATCACTGCTGTTAAGTTAAGTCTATTTATTTACTGAACCAGAGTTGACCCAGTCTGAAAAACCCACAACTGTAGCTTGAAAAACCAGTGAAGTGAGTCCAAGCCAAACAGTTACTGTAGCGTTCACTATGAAGTAGAAAACAGCGAAGACAGACGTATAATCACAGTCTTTGAGCGGTATCAAAATACTTCACTGGGGTGTGCGAGGAAAAACACACACACACACACACACACACACACACACACACACACACACACACACATGAACGGTAGTGAGGGGTACACATATCACATAAAAATCATAAAATAACATTTCTTGGAGCAGGTCCCGAGTGTGGTACAGTGGGAATTTGGGTGGGAGTGAAGTCATTGTGGAAGAAGTGGAGCTGAAATTTTAGGCCTGACGTTAGAGTCCCACAGATTTATGAGGCCTACTGCTTGTGCATTTTTTTATTAAATACTGCAAGCCTCTGCAGGCGAAACAAAGAGATCTGGGCTCTGTGTGGCCAATTACTGCACGCGGCCAGATACTCGAGCCAGAGGCGCAGGCGGGGAGGGAGAAAGTGTGTGGTCAGGAGCGCATGTAACGCCACAAAACTGTAACCTCTCGCCCTCGCCGTCGCACAAGGTTAGAATGCCAGCATTCCTTTTCTGTGAATATGATACATGACTAATGTGAACCACACAGACACGCCCTACAACACACACATTCACACACAACTTTTGGTTTCCCTTTGGGCAGGTGTATTAACTTCATAACCTGCCTGCAACATGCGAGGAAATCTCTTTGTTTTCAGCTCGCTTTTGTAGCCGAGCGCAAAAGGTTACAGCCTCTGCTCTCGCCGTCCTTTATGGAGCCGACTTGCATGCTCCGCACGCAAACACTCCTCTGCCGTCGCTCCTTAAACGAGCCACACATTTAGTGGTCTGTGTGAGTAAATCTCTCATTAAGTAACACATGGTAGAGCCATATGCTATGGTTGGTGGGTCTGCCGCGGCTCTGCTTTTTCACACGCTTCGCATATACATATTTACCACTGTTCCAGAGTGGCCAGCGCTGTTAGTGACTTCACCCACCAGCTTGGTGCTGTTGTGCAGTCGCACCAGAACTGAGGATTTTATTAAGAAAGTGTCACAGAAGTGAGCAGTAACGATCTCGCAGCCGCTGTGGCCGTGTATCGCGGGGAGGCTTTAGGCTGTGGGTGTTCAAAACAAGTTGTATGAGGATGAAAGTAACCACAAATTTGACTGAGACCCGTGCGCACAGTATTACAGCCGGTGTTGATACCACAACTGTCTATAGGTGGCAACACAGCGGAGCGGAGATAAGTAAGTGTGGTTGCAATGTCTGGCAGAGCAGATGTCATCTCTAGCAGCGCGTCGTTTACATACACTGCACATGCGAGGCTTTGCTTGAAGTAGTTGTTCCCAACCAGGTGGAATCGCCTGTAAACATATCCCTCTCACCAAAGTCACCCTCTAATTTAAGTTCCAAAAAATGTCACCTTTAATTAATTAAAAAAACAAAACAAAAAACATGAGCAGTGCATGAATACACTTTCTAGCAATCTTTCATTTTCTGTTTGTCTTGTTTCACGCACAGACATGTAAGCAAACAGTTTAAACAAAATATCAAAATTTGGGGGGGATTTAAAAATCTTTTCATTGGCTGTTAGTCACATTGGATAAACATCACTTCTGGTCGATTTTAGAAAAATTCAGACATGTCATATTGCCAAGATATTATAAAAAGACAAAATATCACAAGTTTCCTTTGCTTTAAAAGTATGGAGTAAGCCAATTCCAGTGAGTAAATTTAAGGTGTTTGTAATTATTTGTTTGAACTGTGAACAAGGAATTGAGCACACGACCCAACACGCGCAAGTCCTTAATTTTAAGCTTAATACAGTTAGTACATCTTAGTTTAGCTCCATTCACATTAAAACCACTCATAAAATGTGGATTATTAAAAGGCTGCTATATATGTTTACAAAGTTTACACATATTATTAACCACAAAACTGTGTTTTATGTCACATTCTAGTGGCTCATGCAAATACAGTAATACAGCTTTAATTAACATCTGAGTGACAACCCTTAACATGATCACTGTTGCTAGCTAAAATTTGAAGATGACCCACTGTGTCTTGCTTATTTTCTGTCATATGCACTGCATTGTTACAGAGGTGGATACTCATATTAAACTTGACCACAAGGTCAACTTATGTAGAAGTAATCTGTGTGAGCCCAAAGAGCAACGCAAATGTTTTTTTCTACTCTTGGCTCTGTATGATGCCAAGGAGAAGCCCCACCCACTTGATGTTCTTTGTGTGGGAGGGGTAGCCAATGAGATTGAAGTTAGTATAAAAGGAGGGTGTTTTTCAAACGAAGAGCTGCTAAAACAGCTTGTTTTAGACAGTGACTGGAAGATAAAGACGAATCATTTAGACTCTCAAAAAGCTCAGTCATGCAAGGATACTCTAGTAGAGTGCAAGAATAAAAAATACAGAGCTGGAAATGACCAAAATAGGTCCCCTTTAACACTGTCCTTGGCCACCCAGGTATGGAAACCACATTATTCAACCTCAGCATTGGAGTTCTAAACACAACAGATAAAACTGTGACCACAGCACTCCTGAAATGAATTGTTTGAACTTAAACATTAATAGACTCACTAGCCTTTGAGGAACAGTTTCTTAGAAAAGCTGTTACCAAGAAAAGCCAGGTTACAAATGATTAAAAAGAAAAACAATTATGTTGAAAATTCAGTGTCAGCTAGTAAAGTTAAAATACCCAAAAATAAAAAAATAAAAAGTAAGCAAGGTTACCTTTTGCATTTATGGTGTAATGCAAATTCTGTCCTGTATTAATTATTCACTGGCTGCAAAATTCTGGGACGTTATTGTGTTTAAAATTGCATTTTTTTCTGTGTTTATTTTGCTTTGCTGTTATTTTTGTGACAGATAAGGAATCACCATTGCAAATGTTTGAGTGATGTGATAGATCATAGATATCCTCTTTCCCCCACTTTTTTTCTTTTCTTTGCAGATATACAGCTATCAATCAACAGGGCCGAAAGGGGTAGTGAAATGTACACTGATACTGATATATCAGAAATAAGCATAAGAAATAAGCATCAAGGATAATCCTAACATTATCAGTACAGGTTGTTATAATGTATAGTTTGCATAACATTATTGTACAAAATGCTCAGGATGACAATAAATGGAGTCGTGACGCACTTTGAACAACACCGAGCCCCCTACATTAGACCTCCCGGCGAGAAGCTGGAGGTGGACGCTCTTCTGTGGACGCTCTTGAACTCGCTGCCCCCCGGAATCCAATCCAGCCACAGTGACACCCCTCCCCCTCCACCCCTGTCTCCCAAAACTCTCTTTAGACGGCCGTGCTACCCACTCCTGGCCATAGCACTTCATTTCTTTACCCGGAGACATACAATATAGTGTAGCAACCCAGATTCTCTGAGAGACTTGGCATAAAACTTAACTCTGGGAAACAAAGCCTGTAGCCTAGAAAACTGGCTCCCACCTCATTAACGATCACATTTTCAGTCATACACAGGACCCCCCCGCCCCACCCCATCCCGACTCCTCTGCTTTTATTACCATTTTATATCATGCCGATTGCTGTAAATCTCACGGGCTTCTTTTTTAGAAATGCTGCTCACTTTTCTCTTACTTTGTAGTTCTTTTTCGTTTTATACATCTAGGCATGCTTCACATTATCGTCGTAATTTGCACTCCCGTGAGACGAGGGCGCTTCGGTGAAGTTGCAAAGGCTTCTTTTTCTTTTCCCCCCCCTTTTTTTTTTTCTTAAATGTGCGTGTGGAAATAATAATTGTAATGGTTTGCAGCTGAGTGGAGGGAGCTGTGAATGACATTATGATTGCGGTGCAATTACCAAGAGCATGAAAACAGACTGTCAGTCAGAATAATGAGTAATGACTCCAATAACACATTTAATACCGACACATGAAATAATAATAACAATAATAATAATAATAATAGATGCATACCCTGTATGAATCTGATACTACAAAGCATTCAGGCATCCCAGGACCTCTGGAGGGTTCTTCGTTCAACAGAAAGGTTTCGGTTGCCTGAAATGTAACACAGTGATTCATTAGTTGGTTCTGTATTTAGGATCAGGGAATTTAAAACACACAGAAAAGCTGGTCGCAAAGCTGCAAAAGCAGATTTTGTATGTGAAAATCCTCCTCATCCTGCTGCTCGACCTATTTCATCATCATCCTCAAGTCCCACCACCAGATAACTACTCAAGATCGGCGTCTTTACACTCTGCACACACACGCACGATCGTGTGCACTGCCTGCCTGCGCCCATATGCTGTGCAGGCCCGAGGCCCAGCCCTGCCAGTCACTGCCACTTGAATGGGGAGCAAAGTGTTTAGCTGCCGTACCCGCACACAATACTCCGGCACAATGGCATTTCCTGTCCCTGCTATTTCACCTGCATGGTCACTTTTCTGTCAGCGTGCTCTGATTCAGCACAAATCATTCACACACACACACACTCACACGCACAGCCGCATACAGTAATACACATGTCTGGCAAAGACTCGCACATACAGAGGCCATACGTCTGCCTCCACGGAGACAAAAACAGGCCACTCAAAAGGCCCTGCCCTGCATCCGCTGATAGATGCAGCTAAAGTGTTTATCCCAAGTGTTTGTTTCTATTCAGTGCAGTTCATTTGTATGCTGAGGGACGCGTCAGCCGAGACCTGGGCTCTGAATGAGCATCCATTGCAGTTCTGCTGTCAATTGAGGCAGCCAGGCCAGACAACATGGATGGGAGGAAACCACAGACTGAGGAGCTGGATATGGGAATGGGAGTTCTGCCTGGTTTGCTAGCCTGTGGCTATTACTTTTTAGTCCTAACTGGTACAAATTGCTTTTTGCCAGGCTAAATTTTAATGTCTCTTCTGGAAATCGACTAAACCTATTAGACAAGGGCTAAAAACGTCTGCGTTCATGAAAATAGCTCCGGTTCCATGAGTAAGAGAGTGGAAGTTTTACTCACAATGGGACTTACTTGAGTTTCTGGATATAGGAGAAGAGGGGAAGTAATCTTATTTTCCAGAACTTTACCTTCTTATCTCTCAACATACCTACAGCAGAAACAAACACGCACCCAAAACAGGAACAAACATCGCTCGTAGCCAGCAAGAAAATGTAAAGTTATACTATTTAAACTGGCATGTGATATAAACAGTTTTTTAGGGAATTTAAACAGATATTAGGTTACTTAAGCATTTGCATATGCAGACAAACACACACATGCGCCGGGTGACATGGGATTGCCCTTAAACAAATACATGCAGAGACACATGCATAAACACGCAGCACTATAATAAGTCCCAGACTTGGACTAACCGAGCTGCGGCTGGAGACACAGGCTATTCATATCCTTCAGAATGAGAGGTTACAGCTCGAGTCTTTTCCCTTTTCCTTTCTACTGTAACACAGGAAGGGCATCTGTGTGTGGATTTCACTCAACGTCTGTGGCAAAAGGTTCAGCAGGCAGGTTGATTAACATAAGACTAACACTGGCTTTGTTTAGCGTGGCCTCTCCCACGCACAATAAGTTCAGCGTGTGCCTCGTGAAGCACACGCTCGCTTAAACAAAAGTTAGAATTCGAGTCATCCAAATGGCTAAGAAAGCACTATGCTCGGCCTCAGCATCCAACCTCTGGCCTGTCATCATTAATATGTGGGGAAACACTGGAGGGAAACCATTTGAAACCATTTGTCCCACTAAATGGTGCCCTTGTCAAGCTCCCTGGGCTTTCTGTTAAGCTTTTAAACTGCCCAGTCCAGCTGAAGGATATATTTTACTCCAGTGATAATTACAGAGCAGCACAAAACATGGCACTCCACTGGCTCGAGCTACCTCTTGTTTCTGACATGTTTTAGTCATTTAAGGATGAAAAATAATTTTCACTGCACAGAGGGAATCCCGGCTCGAGGACGCTGAACACCGGATAAATGACAATCTAAAAACACATCATTTAATGAATGAATCTTTCTCTGTCTCCAGCCCTTAGAGAGCTGCACTGAGGCTCAATGTTGAGTGCAGCTCCCTGAAGCACTGGCCCGCTTTCCTCCTCTGTCAGTTTTTATGCAGCATAGTATCAATTATACATATATGTGTTTTTCTATATGTATGCAACATATGCCTGATCCATATGGCCGGCCCCAAGCTAAAATAGTTGCAGAGTCTCGTGTAATAAACACTTAAAAAGCCCCACTAATCATTTGCTGTCTGCGATGCTGGTTTTTGGTTACTGAAATGAAGCACAATGAAGCTGTGAGAAAAGATAATAATCAGAAAACAGCACAGATGATTAAAACAGAGAAGCATCAGCCTGGGTCAGGCTCAAATCCACAGTTCAAATCTCCATATTATTTACATGCAGCATGTACGGGGTAGTTCAAGAGCTTGGGAAATCCCCCAGTTTGTGAATTTTAGCTATTTACAGAGGTTTTGCAGGCAACTTCATAAAATTGTAAGTATCCTGTTCAGTGGTTGAATATGTTACGTTATGCTTATATCAAGTAATTTTTGCTAAATTTACAATTATGGAACTAATAACTATTATGTACTAAATCATTCGCTGTTTTACATGTTTACAATTCACAATTTTACCATCAATTCTTCCCACAGAAAACAGCCTTACAAAGAATTCCCTCTATATAACCCAAAACAGAGAACAAATAACAGACTCATCAAGTGGACAGAAAATCTCCAAATGAATGACTGAATGTGAAAATAGAATAACAACGATCACAATTTTTTTCTCTGCTAAAAAGTTTTGGCATGTAAATTTAAACTACAGACGGCGACAGCGACACAATTGCATTAAACATAAAGAGGTCTGAAGATTTTTAGCTAAAGGTAACACAAACCCCCCCCCCCCCAGCTAGGTTATCTCTGTTCAGAGAGAACAAGTATTGCTATATTTTATTTATTTTTACTTCACAACTGTTTTCTCAAGTCGTTTTATAAAACCCCTCAAGTTGTCTTATTTCTCTGTCCTGTAAAAGCCTAATTGCCATATTAAGACTAAGACAAGAATAAGCTCATAGTATCAACCTAGAAGATAGTAATTTGTCCCTTATTACTTCAAACTATTGCAGATTTTATAAAAGTAAACATATACTTCATAACAGCTAGGTTTTATTTTTACCCCAAAATGCTTACACTAGCAATGTTACCTGAATTAGCATAAAAATGTTAGGTATGAATCTGGAGCTAGCTTAAAATATAAACTAGAAATTGGGATAAATAACTAGCTTAGGTCTGTCCAAACCTTCTATTAAGCTGTCTTACCAAATATTTTTTTGTGTCCTCACTAGCACAACATTATTTGTGAGACTATGTCACTGTACTTTTTCTTTGTTCACAAAGAAAAAGTTCAAACAGGTTAGCTTAGCACCTGCTAAGCTAGGTTAAAGTGAATCTCATGAAGAAAGTGAAAAGGCGTACTCTAATTTTCAAATATTTTCATATTGTAGTGAAAATATTTATTTTAGTGTATTATTGTTGTTGTAGATTGCTAAACCAGCCATATGAGCAACATCCTGCTGTTGCTGAATTCAAGGTGAAACTGCAACCGGCTGTCAGTTGAAGCGGTCATGCCCTTGATTATGAATAGGCACTTTGAGCTGCTAATTGCTCTAATATGTTTACAAGTTAGCCACTCGCTGTTTTAACCTTTTAGTTGATTTTACACAACTCACTTCGCTTTTTGTGGAAAATGATAGAAAAAAAGCAAAAGCAACAACTATAACAGGTTAGGCAGTCACCTAGCACCAGCGCTACCTTCGTTTAGTCGCATCTGAGACCAATCTCAGACACAACTGAGCATGAATACGAATCATGATCTCTACAATACCTCAGCTGCACTTACTCTGCTCAATTCTCTCTGACATCCGCGTTTACAATAAGTGAGATCTAAAAGGGGGACAGATGCTTAAGTTGGCTGCCTCACATGGAATTAGATTAATCAGAGCGCATATACATATGGCCCACCTTCCTCTGTCTCCCACTTTGTCTTGTTCACACAAAGATACACAACAGCCCAGAAACCACCTGGGTTTCCATATTTCTGAATACGCGTCGATCCACCAGTGGCGGGTATCTTCGCAGTCACTGATTAACAGCCTTCTGATCATTCCGCCGCACCGTCCTAATCATTTGCAGAGTCGTCTGTATGAGCTCAACAGTTCCTAGAGGATCAGAGACTTCTGCGGCAAAACATAACTGACATCCTACTCAGTCCTGCTCCATTCAGCCTTAATTGTATCCTCATTCTTCACCTGGTAACAAGCTAACAAACCTGTGCAGATGTGGCAAGCACATCAAAGAGAGGGAGGGATGGGAGGGGGAACTTGTTTGTAAAAAAAAATGTGTGGGGGAATATGAAAGGGGAAATTTACGTTGTGTGAGTCCAAGCCAGCGCTACCTCAGGGAGAAATGCTGGAAAAATGTGATATTTTACACCTGCATCTCAGGAGGTGGGGAATAAGAGACAAGGAGCGGGGGGAGGTGGTAATTAGAGGAGTGTGCGTGTTTGCATGTGTGCGTGTGTGTGTGTGTGTTCGTAAAGGATTTTTAGTATGTTTCTGGGTCTTGCCGCCGGTTCTTCTGCAGCATTCAATTTGGTATGATACATTCGATGCCAGATTATTAAAAATGCTAAACCTGGTTACGAATGCTAAAAAAAGTGTTGAAAATTTAAACAAATATGCTAATATTGTTAGAGTGATAAATAGCTGGAAAGCCCTGTTTAATGAATAATGCTATTGGCTCTAATTCCTCATTAAGGCCCTAAAGAGGAGAGTGAAGAGAGAAAATACATGTATTGTTGTGATTTTTTCCCCCTTTTCTCCCCCCCAAATTAAACTCAGAAGGCATAAGATACGAGCACCTTCCCAAATTAAGTTCATTCAAATTACTTGGTTACACAGCTGGTGTGCATTCTGGTGTGTCTTGTGAAACCAATTAATGTGAGGCTTCAGTCTTGATAAGATAATTAAAGGAGGGCTAGAATAGAGATGGAGGAGTTAGAAGTGTTCAGGCTCGTGTACAAAGTAAGACTTCCTTTAAACTTCAAAAAAACTTTGCCTTGAATCAAGTTAAAATAAAATCTGTGTGATTTGTTCTGCCATTTCCAAAGCAAACCAATCTGATCTGGGGGCTTAAGTCAAATTATCCTCATACTGAAGGGTCTGCGTTATTTCTAGATACCATTATTTGTTTAAACTAACAAGTGAGATTATCTCACTCCAGTGTTTTGACTTTGTATATTTTTAGAGCTCACTTAAAGAAGTTAAAACTGCACGCTGTAAATCTGGCTTCCTGTACTAGGCATTACGCATTCCCTGGGAATGTTTGAATTAAAATATATGTTTAGATTTTGGTTTTGTTCTATAAGAAGAGATGCTTTTTTTGTATTAACTGTAGCAAACAACTGTCAAAACATCCTGTAAAACACTTTGTACAGTAATGTGGCATTCTTTCTAAATACAGCTGAATCCCGTGACCACTCGGACCTTTGATGAAATCTTACAATCTTAATGTTTACACCCCGTTTTTCTTGGATTTGAGATTCATTCTCTTGCTCGCGTCTGCTCATTTGAGCAAACTTGCAGAGCACAGCGTAGCAGCCAGAACACGGTCAATATAAAGACATTTATAACTGTAGTAACTTGATGAAGCAATCGCAACATTTTAATTTGGCGGTGCCGTGTGTGCTGGTAGTTTCAGTTATACTGCACTCAGACTTTGAGCGTTGCAGATGTTCGATATTGTTTCCAGTGTTTATTTGGTTTATTCGTTTTTGTTTATACAGAACCAATTCTTAACAAAGGTGTTTTGTAAGTTGAAGAAGAAGCAGAATGAAAGGGAAATCCCCAACAATCAGACAGTCTGCTATGAGGAAGCAGCTGGCGATGATGAGAAGGAAGAACTCCCTTTTAAAAGGAAGAGACCTCCAGCAGAACCAGTCTTACGTAGGGGCAAGCATCTGCTGCAACTGGTTGGTGGGTAAAAGAAAATAGTAAAGAAAAAAGTAGGGCACACACGTCTGTGAGAGCAGTGTTTCACTTTTTTTTTCTCCAAGAACAATGTTAAGGTTTAACTAGCAATAGTACACCACGACTGAGTTAATGAGTTAATCGCTTCTGTCCAGCTTCAGGCTGGTTGTTAAGATGTTGAATACAGCAATATTCTGAAAACGCAACCAACAGGCATGCAGACTGTGATCCTGTTCAGCATAAGAAATGTTGTTTTTAAAGATTTAGATCTGTGTATTGCACTCAGCAGTGATATAATGATTTTAGAGTAGTAATACTGAAATGGATAAATATGAAAATACTCCATTTAGAATCCATTCATTGTATTTACTATACAGAGCACTGTCCAGCCTGTAAAACCATTTGTGTCATGTGTTTCGTGGGTCTATTAAAAATGTTAAAAATGTTTTGAGGCCCATAAAACTGCCCTGTTGATGTCATAATGATGTCACAAGAGTTTTCTTGACATTTCAATCTATTAAACGCACACACACAAAAAATATATTACCAGTATAGGAATGGAGTCTGAGCTGAGTGAGTTTAACTTAATCAGAATCAGAATCAGAATCAGAATCGTGTTTATTGGCCAAGTATATGTGCAGACAAATACAAGGAATTTGGTTCCGGTAGATGGTGGCTCTCAAGCACAGCAATGTAAAAACACACACACACACACACACACACACACACACAATGAAATGAAAATGTAATGAAATTCAATTTAATTTAATGAAAGATGTTACTGAACTGCACTGAGACTGGGATTCAGCTTTTCTCAGTTTGAATTATTAGCTTAGCTTAGCTTAGCTCAGACTACCCCAATTGTAACCAGTAAACCACTGGAGTATTACTGTATATTTTACCTTTTGCAACACTCTGCCATTAACTTGTGATTGGTTTAGCACAACAAGGATCTCATATTAAGGAAGCTGAATGACTGAGGTGATTACACCTCGTGATATATCCACTGTAGCCCCTCGGCTGCACACTGTTAAAATCACAACAGCTTAAAAACCAGTCAACCTGACAAGCACATCTGAGCTCACTATCCTAATATTTATGCTGTTTGACTGTATATCAGAGTTTCCATCTTTAAACTACAGCAAAAGCTTACACGCTGCATAAGCTATTATAGCCTCCTTGAAGCCTTATTTATTTTTCCAGAGAAACGTCAAGGCCAGGACAAACATAATAGCATAATATTCTGTATACAGTGAGGGATGACATCACTGGCAGCAACGGCCAAGACGGAGATCACACAAGACTGGAAAACCGCTTGTCTGATCATCATGTGGTGGGCTGTACACACTACACACACACACACAGAGGCAGAGTGCAGGATACAGTTACGACAGCTAATTACACAGCACTCTGTGATTCTATTTTTTTTAATCTTTAATTCCTGCACTATATATCACACATATGTTTACCACGGAGAAGCCAGTGTAAACTTTGCATTTGGCTATATATTTAAAACACCGCTTGCATTGCTTATTGTAAAGGTCCAGTCTGTCTGTAAATCATCATTTTGGACCCATAATGTCATCTTTGTATTTCCTGATGATGGCTCAAACTTTCTGTTTACTTTCTGGCACATAGGGAAAATCCATAACCTATAAATCCTCGTGTATATATAGATCATCTGTAAAGAAAAGTAGTGTTTGAATATTTATTTCTGTGGCAGAGATGGAGAACTGGCCTCGGGGAAAGCTAACAGGAGTCTGACACTGATTGACAGATGCCTCCAGTGCCTTCTGACTAAACTAACATGCAGTTGAAGTGTTTGGCACAAAATCAACACAACACACATATAGCCTTTGAAAATAAATAAATAAGATTTTTTTTTTTAAAAAAAGAGGTGAGTTGCTGCTATAAGTAGGAGAATAACAAGTGGGGATAATCCCATGTGAGGCCTGTCCTGAATTCTGTATCATTTTTACTGATGAGCTTCTTGGGCAGCTGCCATGTCAGCAAGGATGCTCGTAAACAAATAATTATTCATACTAATAATCTTCCATATTCATGTGCAAATAAGATCCATTCCTGGGTATCTAAGCAGCTTCAAGGTTGTATGTGGGAGGTTCCCCTAACTATTGCCTGACTTGAATCATTTCATGCCAAAAAAGAATTTCTAAGGGTCAAGGATGTGTGAGCTCTCTTTCATAGTTTTGCATAAAACAGACTTTCTTATTACTAATTTTAAAACCTAAAAGCACTTCATTCAAATGCATGCTTTCGCAAGCCTCACAGAGAGTATATTTCTCATTTAACATGTTAAAAGAAAACCGGGATAAAACATGAAAAACGTCTTCTGTTTGAAAGGACTCAACTCAAACGAAAAAGGAAACCTTGGATAAACTCTCATAAGCTGATGTCTGCTTAAAGAATCCTCAAAAAACTTCAGTTAGAGTTCGAGAAGCATTACAAACGTTTGCTTTGTGATACCACTGGATTTCCCTGAATGGGACAAATAAACCACCTGCGTAATTAAGGATTTAGTCCCTGCGTAATTACGCACAAATCAAATGGCCACTTAATAGAACGCTGGCGCAAACAATAAGTTCCATCCTGCTACAGCCAACTTTCCAGACTCTGGTAAACCTTGCCTTTAGGTGGGATTTGTGCTCTGGGATCCTTCCCACATGCCACAGTGAAACCTTTACATACTGTATGACACCTCTATTATGGATGTTGTGCCATAGGTCCTATCATATATGTGACTATAAATAGACTAGCCCAGTCTGTGAGAGGAGTCATGTTCTCCGTGTGGATGAAACGGCAGAAGGCAGTAGGCATCGAGCGGTGAACTGAGAGGGCTGGACACTAATTTGGCCAGCAGGTTGGAAAGAAAAAATTGGCAACAACGTATGTAACTATTAAAATAAGGTGGATTAGGTTTTCCTTCCAGCAACATCCTTTCAAATGTACATGCAGCTCCTTAGCAAGGAAATCTCCCCACATTTTTAAAATAACCATAAGAACCTAATGAGTCTAACTGTGACAGCAAACAGATTCAGGTAGGTGGAGGGACTTGGCACACACTTTGTGACTGTTACACATTAGCCACACCAAATACACACATACACACACACGCACAAACACACACACACACACATACGAAATATAAGATAGCTCACTAAACTATAAAGCACATAATCATTAAAACGATGAACAAGTACAATGATTGTCAAAGCTGACTGCATAAATGAGCAAATTATTGGTTTACATAGCACGTACCATTGTGGTGTGAGGATATGTGCCAACACTCTCAAAGACCCATTTTCCACTCTGAAAAGTTCGGCTTCCAAAAAAAAAAAAAAAAAAAAAAAAAAAAAAAAAGTGAGTGGGAGAGAGAAAACTGCTCGGTTTCTTGCTCAGCTGGGCCTTATACCGGAAGCAAAAGAGCCCTAATGCACGGCCTGCTGCCCGGTAAACATTTTTTGGGATAAAGTGAAGTCAGCTCTTCTCAGTCCAGGCAAACGGGACGCAGAGTCGTATAATCCAAGCGGTCTGCCTCCCGACTTCTTCATGCAAGGTGTTTATGTGCGGCTTTCAACTCGTGATAGTTCCATGAAACTCGAAGCTGCGCGCGCCTGGCTGCACTCTCAGTCCCGGTGCCGTCACGTCCCCGCACCGAGTCTCCGCGCTACGTGCCACCGAGACGCTGCACCGTCAGAGCCCGAGTGTCGGAGCAGAAGCCTAGCCGCTCACCGACAGTAAGTAGCCTGCCCTGCGCTCTCAGCTCACGCGCTCACCAAATCAGCTGTTGCTCCTCCAGACTGGACGCCGCGCGCTCTCTCCCCTTGCATGCTCAGGCGTCGCCGATCACGTAAAAGTGCAGTCCGCTTCTCGGTTCTTCTCCACCTGTCCTCCACCCCCTTCTCAGTGTCGGCACAAAGTTGCTGGGAGGACCGCGTCTGAAACAAAACTCAGCATGTGGCAGCGCGAGTGTCGCAACATCCGCGAGCGGGACCTCAGCGGACGGTCTGTGATCTGAAACCCAAAAACAAAGAGGTGAAACGTGCGTCTGTCTCCCCGTGTGTGCGACTGTGTGTGTGTGTGTGTGTGTGAGTGAGTGTGTGACACCGAGCAGCTAGAATTAAGTAAACAAAATGCGAGAAGTGAGCGCACAGCGTGGCCGCCTGCACGCACCACTGAGGACGAAACGGTGTCCTGCGGCCGCGGCCGAAGAAGCGGAGCGGAGGGCTGGTGAATTATTAATAACCAGAGCGGTTCACAGTCTGTCGTGTTCAGTGAGTAACCAGGGCGGCAGCTGGGGGTTTAGAGGAATTAAATACGGGCTCAGAGTAAACCGTGGACGCAGGGGATTAGTAGCTCTCACCGGCAACAGTGTAGGGGCAGCTCGGGGCCGATAGAGAGGGCGGGAGGGAGCGGAGGTTCTAGGGAGCAGTGGGGGAGACGGCGGAGGTGGTAGGGTAGGACTTTTTTTTTTTTGAGTGCAAATTTAATAGTCAGCCTAAATGGATGGGTGGTATGTACGTGAACACGTGTCACTTAAAATTTAAATATGAACTCCAGCTGGTGAACAAAAACCTACAATCTAAACAAAAATCCATCTATAGCTGATATTTCTATGTAGCACATTTTCATTTATCGAAATTACCCCACCCCCCCAGTTAAAAGACTCCCATTTGTTGACACTTGGCTAAACATAGAAGAGCTTCTCTGAGGATAAAAAAATAAAGTGATAATAAACTGAAGTGGGTTATAACCCTCTGCTGCCCGCATATGTTTTCATTTTAATGGCGAAACAATTCAAATAAAACAAAGGCAAGTTTACAAAAAAGTCTCTATTTAAAATGTTTAACCTGATTTAAGAAATTTTTCACCTTAGTTTTTGCCAGATTTTACGCACAGCCACCACCGCAAGCTGACCGACTGCAAGCCCCAATAGTGCAAAGCTATAAACCAAATCATTAAAAAAGAAAAAAAGAAAAAAAAAGAATAAACTCCTCCTCTCTTTCCTCCGTGTCTTGATCCGTTCAAATTACTGATGTGTTTATTTCGCCATGAATGCAGCGATCAGTTTGAGCACAAGTTTGAAACAGTGAGGTTAGAGAGAGAGCGCAGGTGCATGACTTCTGGCTGGAGCCTTCCCCCCAAGTTTTTATTCCCCACAAATATCCACATCAGCCCAGGAAATTCAGATGGAATTTCAGCAGACATCTTTTTTTAAAACAGGTCTTTTTAATGAATAAATTACCAGAAGCGAGTTTTAACCTTTTATGGATAAAACGCAGTATTTTACGGAAGTGCGCAACTGCAGACGTCACGCATCGAAATGATGAGCAGAGACAAAAGTGGATTCCTCCTGATGCCAGTTTACACCGTGTTGGTTCAACTTCAGCACTTCACACACAGTTAAAAAAAAAAGTGGCTGTGGTTCGTTGCGTGGAGATTTCAGTGACAGAGGAGTCCCTTCGTGTTTGAGTTCACACTAAATGTAAAGCTGTATTCATTCTTTTGGGTTTTTTCATTCGTTTGGGTTTTTCCCATAAAAAATCATAATTTTTATGGGAAAAACCCAAAATCTGGGTTATGAAAAATTATAAGGCTGCTTTTTTAAAATAAAATAACGTCTCCCTAAATCTACACTGAAACTAAAAACACACACACACACACACACACACACACACACACACACACACACACACACACACACACACACACACACACACACAGTTTGTATTTCGTCAGTGGAGCCACATTCTCTATATCTTTTTCTTTAAGTTTTCCATTTCTTCATTTCTGAATCCTAATTGTGCACAAATTCACTGTCACTTGATGCAAAATCAGACATATAAGGGCTGTCTCAGTGTCTCCAATCACCACAATCTGGGATTCAGTTTTAGAGAAACAGCATTAAATAACTGTCGGTTCTGTGATCTGTTTCAAAAGAAACGAAATGAAATGACATTATTTAAAATTCTAAAGGAAAAATTGCAACCTGAATACACAAAAGAAACATTTACACAGCAAATAACCAGTTTAGGCCTCGAGTTTCTTTTATTTGTATTTAAAAAAAAAAGCTGATATACATATAATTAGACCATCTAAAAATATATTCAATGTTTTACTAGAATTATTTTATGGACAATATGATCTGAAATATGTATTTTAAAAAAGGTCCACAAAAGCATCAGTGATGTGTAAAAAATATGAATCTGTTCATTTAAATTGCAAGTAACACATTCAAAGCATAAAATGATGTCAAATCGCCTGATTTATTATCAATTTACATTTTTAATTTGAATGATTAATTATTTAGTTTTTTTCTTTTAAACTGTGTGTGTATGTGTGTATTTGTGTGTGCGTGTGTGTGTGTGTGTGTGGCCTTTTCCAGTGAGCGGCCTGCTAGAGAAATCAAGTCTTCATCATGAGAGACAAATACATGAACTTAAGGCCTCCGTGGGAGTGGAATCATTTCAGTGTAATCACTTCCAAGCTGCTTTGTCTTTTACTTATTTTTTCTTTGCTCTGTCGACGTTATGCAAAACGTTTCTTTAAAATTTAGTCAAACTGCAGCTTTTTATGATACCAATGCATAAACTGGCACCCTAGAAAAATACAGAAAGAAAGAAAAAAGGCACGAGTCTCGTGTTTGTAAAGGGACGAGTCTGAAACATAGAACAGAATGGGTTCAAGCTTCACCTGATCAAAAATCAAAACTCCAAAAAAACAAACAAACAAAAAATAAAATATATAAAGTCACGCCACTCTGATATGACACTGGTCTCGTTCATTCACGCTCCTCTTGACTTCTTACTTGACCTTGAAATATTGGATTTTCAGCAATGTGTTTAATAATCTCACTTGAACTCATTGTTATACTTATATATATATATATATTTTAATCCATCATTTCAGAGGTGTTGGATGCCGGACCGCCTGGGAGCTTTTTTTTTTTAAAAAAATGAGAACAAAACATTTTCGAAATATAAACCAAACTCTGGGTTATTTACAAAAAGGCTAAAGGCAAAAATGTGCACCTGATTGCTTTGTTTTTGTAGCTACAAACACACCAGTGATGGTTAGTTGAGATGGCACTATTTAGTGCAGCAAAGCTCGGATATAAACGAGGCCACAGCACAAAAACCTGTAGATGCGCATTTTTGCACGCATCTGTGCTTTGTGGGAAAAAGCTCACCTCTCATTTAAAAAGTTAGAAATCTTTATCTATACATTGCCATATAGTGTCTCCACATCTGACCCGAATGCCTCCCTCATCATTCTGCACCGGTCCAAACCGGCAGCTTGCGCTAATTTGCAGGGGGAAAAGCCCTTTCTTTGGTCTCTCTCCTCTCCCGGTCCTATATACCGTCTCTCCCAGGAGGTTTACACAAACTGTGAGACAAAAGTTCCACTAGGCAACGGCCTGTCGAGGAATGCTGACCTTGGCACGGCCAGTGGAATCGGCTCGGCCGTTCTTTCGTTTCTTATGGTTTGAATTAAGGCGCATTTGACCTGCGCCAACTTCCAAGAGTTGCCACGGAGGCGCACGGGAGCCGTGCTATAGGTTACTGCTGTTGCTGCCTGCGCTGAATGAAATGATAAAAAAAAAAGAGAGAGGGAGAGAAAGGGGGCTGCAGACCAACGATGAAACGTGAGAGGACAGAAAATAGTGACCAACTAACAATCGCTTTAGCAGGAATTTAGGAGCAGGCCGTTAAAAACAAACAGAAAGACAAACAACAGAGATGAAATCAAGTAAAAGATATACAGTAAAGCAAACTGATGAGCAGGAATGGAAGAATTTTCATCTTTTACACGAGTGAAAGTGGCGTCATCACAACACAGAAACAAAAGGAAAATTCTGAAGGCACAGCTGGAAAAATAATGACCCCCATTCACACTGTTAGGCCTACTACATTATTAATATCAGTGCATTAAAGTGCATTTTAGAGACATTTTACTGATGAGTAATGTAGTCTGGAGCACTTATTATCAATATCTCTAAAAAGGTGGTCAAAACCCCCCAGACCAAACCGAAAACACAAATGACAACCAAACGTGGACAATTAAAATGTACAACCCCTTTAAATGTTTCAAATGTAAAATAAAAGCACCACAACACCACTTTTGATTATTCCACAGCTCTTAAATGTTCTCTAACAGCAAAAGGAGAGCAGTGACAGCTTTGCACCGAGGAACATCCTAAGTTAGATCAGGTACACTCCCTGTTGGGCATCACAAAACATTACAATCCCGCTTTTTCACAGGGAGTGACACATGCCTAAATGCTTGAAGTAAAGAGATTATAGTGGGGAAAAAGGGACAGAGAGTGTCACCTGCGTATTTAAGCAGAGAAAATGAACAAATACTCCAGAGATAGACAGAAAAACACTGATTGAAATAAATCATGTACTGTTTTAAAAGAATTTTAATTTAGTTTTTCGTATGTTTTTGATGTCAAAGTAAAGTATTTCTATATGTACTGATTTACCGCTGATTAATCTGTAAATCCCTGAGGACCTTTGATATACAGGTTAAGGTTTAATTAGCTGAGTTTAGAAATTTGCGTAATTACCACAAGACCCTTGAGGAAGTGTGTTATTGGCCCTTTGTACATAAAAGCAGGAAAGCAGCGTTAAGCAGGATTAGACTAAAGTCACCTTACTTTAAATATATAAAAGGGTTTGCTGACTGGAGAAGAAAGTATTTTTTTAATTGTTTGGGTTATTTATAGTAAATCTTACAGGTAGGAGAAACACTCACTACACTTTAAAGGGACACCACATTTATGGAGACGCCTGTGCTCTGAACCTGCATCAGTCTGATCAGTTGTTTTTTTTTATCAGGATACAATTTTCTCCCATGCAACCAAATTATGAGGTAGTGTGATTGCTGAGGCACACATGTAAAAGCACACACATGCAGATGTTCGTCCACCTGCAGGCTGAGCGCTGAAATTAACAACACCCGAAGAAAGATGACTGGTGGAGCCTCAGGCCCTGCGAACCACTGATTGGCTCAGCTGAGGATCTGGCTTACTGATGCTGAGCGGCGTCTGTGTATGCGTGTGTGTCTTTGTGTGTGTGTGTGTGTGTGTATATGTGTATCTCTCGGGGTATCCCACCCTCCCCTGCCTTATCAGGCAGCTCCACGGCACCGCTAGAGGAGTGCTGCTCTCAGGAGGGCAGGGCTACCAGCACACCGCTTATCTTCTACCAGCAAGGAGGGTTTATAGGTCTGATTAACTGACTGTTTGCATGTGTTGTGTGTATGAGAAAAGAAGAGAGAGGGAGCTGCGGTGTATAATTGTGTATTGTGGACTAATTGTGTGTGGGTGATTGTGTGTGCGGCGGCGGCTGTGTAAGTGGATGCCAGTGTGAGGAAGGTGTACACTCAAGAGCTGTGAAGCACTCGGTGAGCCACCCAGCGAGCACACATCCAAACCTCTTGTTCCCTCAGTGAGTCGTAGCTCTCCAGAGGCTCACGGGCACCCAGGAAGTAACACAATGGCTCTGTCGGGGTTGAGTGTTGTGTGTAGGCGACAACATACAGCACCCGACAAAAGCCCGTCTCGCTTCAATGGATTATGAGGCTAGAAACCCAAAAAACAACAAAGACCAAAACAAAACTGTCTTGTTGGTCAGTTTTATATCAAATAGCAACCATCTAGATGATTGTTGCGCACATTCTAGCAGTGATATGATTTGCTCTGGTTTAGGTCCAGTCGATACCGCCAGAGAGAGTGGATGTCTGAGGGGGGAGGAGGTGGCAAAGGGAAGAGTGTGCCCCCTTCCCAAACCTTGCACAGGAGAAAGCATGGCTGCTATAATCTCTTTTCCTGGCTCTCAATGAAAGAGAAAGGAAGCGGCACTGGAGCCTGGGTCCGCTTAGATCCGCTGCCCCTCACCCCAACCCTATCTCCTATCTGCTATCTAATTTTTTTCCCACTGTCTATCTGCCCTTCTTTTGCTCCTGCTCTGCATTCTTTGATTCTCATTCAGAATCCATGCGTAGCCACGCTTCACTGTTCAACCAGCTTGCTTTGCTTGTTGGGACTGTGATCATATCCCACACCTTTCAGCTGCTTCTTGTCAGATCTCCGGTACAATGTGTGCCTGTGCTCGTCTTTGTGTTCCGCTCTTTTAACCCGGCTGTTGCAGGAGTACTTCTGGGATGATCCCAGTGTGGGTTTATCAGTGGCTCCAGAGTGAAATCTGTAAAAAATATTCATGGCTCCCAGAAGATAAATTCTTTAGTGATTCTAAAATTCATTTTTACTTGCAAGTTGACATTTTGGGTGTTTTACAAAATATTTTGACTGCTCTGAAAGAACTGGTACAAAATTTGGCACATCCATCCATCCAAGCCTATCCAAGACTACCCCAGCTGACACTCGGTGAGAGGCAGAGGTGGGGTAGATTCCATCAAAGAGCTGACATAGAGAGACAGGCAACCAGTCACCAGGACAATTTTCAATCAACTAATTATTGGAAATACACCTACTTTAAATTTAGCACCACAGTCATCCTAGCCAGCCCAAACCAGGAGAAATATCAGCCCAGGATGTACTTTTTTTCCTTACCATTGACTGGGACACTGGAATTTGCCTCATATCTCATGCATTTGTAAGTTTGATTTTCACTCTGTCTTTATTCAGGTTTAGGCACCAAATCTTCTTAGTTTTAGAACAAGTAGCTAAGAAGACTGAACTACAGTGTTTTCTTGGATATGAGGGTGCAGAGTTCCATCCATATAAAGAATAAGGCGTAGCTTTAAGACTACGCCTCCCGCTGGTGCGGGGGGAAATTTCTCTGTTTGGGCAAAGAAACTAGATTGTAAAGTCTATGGGAAAATGTCCATTGAACTGACTTCATCCAGTCACTCGACTTCACTAAACATCTTCCAAATGAGTTTATGGACTCAAGTAGTGATCCTGAATAGAGTGAAAAACAAAGTATATAGTTTAGGGAGGGTCCGCCTTGTGATTGAAAACTTGCTACTCTATGAACCTCAGTTTCTGCGTCACATCCATCCTTGATTGTCAGGTCTGATTACTGTCTTGGTGTTACACCAGAATTCTCACCTCGAGGCTTCACAACATGACAATGGCTGTGTCCATCATTTATAACGGAATCTATATATTTATATGAACATTTCTTTTCGGTCCCATTTAACACAGGTTGTGTCAAAAGAATCATCTGATTTCAATATGCTAGTTTTTTTTTAAAGTAACTGACATGTTCACAGGAGTTCAGTATGTCCCCCTGGATGCACGCCACATGTCAAACTCGTGCCATACACAGCAGAGGTCACGTAACTTTAAGGAAAAGTATCCCAGTGCTCTGCTTTATAAGCAGAAGAGCTTTACAGAGCTGCTAACATGGCTGTAGACTTTTATTATCATTCAGTAATAAGTTCTTTGTTGATTTCATAAATATTATGAAAATTATGCAAAGACTACAAAATGTCTCTGTCTTGTCTCCTAAATTTACAATGCAGACTCTGTGCTCTCCGTTTCATAACTCTAAGGGTGGGGCAGGGATGGGTCATTTAATGGTTCCTTGGCATTAACTCAGGTACCTTCTTTTTCGCTGTCTGAAATTCCCATAATTTCCCATCACCTATCCTTGCTCCCTGTTTCCTCCTTCCTTTCTCCCTCAATCCTCACTCACTCTGAAGATTTTTTTAAGGCTGGAGTCTTCTCTATGGTGCCACTTTCGTGTTTGGTAGTACATCCAAAAGGACATGAATATTCATGGATAATCCATTCTGCACCCTCCACCCCAGAACCACCACCACCGCCCCCAACCCCCACTCGGCCCTGCAGTTGAAGGCAACACTTGGTAGTGGCACATGGTGAGACAGCTGTTGCGAACCAAGCCTGGCATCTGTGCAGCGGGAGAGTACGAGGAAGCGAGAGACCGAGGGGAGCGCGCGCATGCAAAAGACACGGTTAGAATCAGATAACGAAGGCAGAGATAAAGAGAGGGAGGAGGCTTTTATATAGAGTATGGTATGGAACGGGCAGTGGTTGGAGGCATCTGGGTAAAGGAGAGCCAGACAGACAGAAGGAGCAGGGCGGTGACAGGGTCATCTGGGTGAAAAGGAAGGGGACAAGCCAGACGGATAGAAATGGGCACTGATGGGAGGCACTGTCTGGGGACAGAGCGAGAGAGACAGACAGATTGAAAGAAGATGGAGAGAAAACAGGATAGAAAGTAAGGCAGAAGGGGAAATCTGAACACAGGAGGCAAAACATAGAAGGAGACAGCACTGGAAGCACAAGGATGACATGCGGATGACTCAAAGTTAAAAAAATGATCGTAAAAAGATTGAGGTCATCTAAATCCCGTAACAGGAATTCCTGATAACAAATACAATTTGTGCATGCCAAATGTTATTAGTTGTGAAATATTAGGTTGTTTTATTACTTTTTAAAAAGTCTTTTTCCTCCTAAATCATGGTGTAAACAAAGTCCTGCTTTTGCAACACGTTGGTACCAAACTTGGCTTTATATTTGTATTGAACTGAGTGCCAGTTTACCATCATTTATACTGCAGAGCAGTCCACTGGAGCAGTAAGAGTCAGTAAGAGTCCCTCTCTGACACAGTGAGACCACGGACCACAGAAGAAGTTTCCCCTTTAACTCGTGTTTTACGTTGTGGAAGTGTGTGTTTTAACCAAAACCACCCCCTCCCCTCCCCTACCTAAACCTAACCACATAATTTAATGCCTAAACCTAACCAAACCTAACCACGTCCTTTTTTTTTCTCCCTTTTTCATGGTTTTTGACTCTGCAGGAAGAATATAGTCAAACACAAAAGTAAAGAAGGGAATAAAAGTTGTCCCAGAATCAGACTCTTGCTGTCTCCTTGTCTTTCCTGTTGAGGTATGCGTGACTGTAACGGGGAAATAAGAAAACACAATATGAATTTCTACACATTTTTGTGGATCCTGTTACTTGTTTATATCTCAAAGACCAAATTATATCAGAGTCTATGTTTTCTGTAGTGGACCTGACAAGTAACCAAAGACTGTATGTAAAAGACGGAACTAGCTATTGTTGCATGAGCAACTGAATATATTAGCCATCATGCTCTTAGTGTTTTGAACCTTCCCTTTAACTCTTGCACAAATCACGTCTGTCACTCGTCTCCACCCGCTTCACCCTCCCTGTACTCTTTTGTTCCCCTCTCTGGTGTACTGCTTTAGATGGTCGAAGTCAGGTATTTAAACTAAACTGTCATCTACCTTCACTGTTGTTACTCTTTCCAACTTCACTTTTCCACCTGTCTTCTTCTGTAAGCACTCATAAAACAGTTGCTTGTGAATCACAAGGTAGGCCTGTCTTAAAGCATAGCCTACTTTATTGTCCATTTGAGATCACAACTTAAACATCATGCTGTAAAGAAAAAGAGCGATGGTTCCAGTGACTTAGATAATAAAGTAATCAGGAATGTGTCTTGTTGAAGTCATACAGCTGGTGAGCCACATGGTCATTTTCCCATAGATTTCTCAGACATTGATTTGCAGCTACAGTCGCCCCCTGCTGGACATTAGAAATAATGCAAATTTGAGGCATTTTGGCACTAGATTCACTCTCCGGATCCCAATCCATGTTTTATATACACCTTATTAAAGTAACTATAAGCAATGGTGCTTCAAAATTGATACTCTTAATTTTACAGCTTGATAAAGTTGTTTTTACCTCAGACTGCATCTCAAAAATAAAACCAGCAATTCAATCAGGAGCAAATTTACAAAAAAAGGCATCTTATGAAATAAGATTCATGCAGTAAATTTCCTAAAATAGTAAATACACCTCCCCCCACCACACACACACACAAACCTGTGTAATGAACCCATGCTGTGTGTACCACAAAGCTGAGTTGCTGTATGTCCACAGTCGGAGGAAATGCTCCTTTGCCAGCCATGCCCAGCCTGTGCCCCTCTCTCTGCCCCCTGTAGCCCCCTGTAACCCCTCCACCCCTTCTCCCTGCTTTCCACCTCCTGCATCCCTGCATGGGGCCCCAATGCTGGCTGCCATCCCTCCCTGTCTCCCCCACCACCACCATCACCACCACCCCTACTCCCACCCAGGCAGAGGGCCTAGCTCTGCCCTACATAGCAGTGAGCGCAGCAGGCTGGCGCTGAGAGGAACCCTCGGGTTTACAAACTGTGTCAGGCCTCGAGACGGCTCTGTGATCAACACCAACCGCCACATGAGAGGAAATAATAAAGCTACTGCTACCAAGAGATTGGTGTGATTGATGTTGTCAATATGTGAAAGTCTGGAATAAATTAGCTCTGTGATATGATCCAAAATGGGGATGTTTGTGTCGCAAAAAAAGACAGCTGAAGGTCAAAAGTGCAGAAGACGGCAAGTGCTTTTTACAACCAATGATGATGACATTTCTTTCCAGTTAACCGAGAGTTCAGTGAAATAAAAAGCTGCTTATAAAAGTGACAGAATCTGAATGTAAACGAGGGCAACAATGCTAACGTCAAACGCAGGGACCACTGGATAGAAAATAGCACTGCTCGCATGAAAAAAAGGAATGCTATCTGTGTTGCCTCAAAAGTGTATCATGGCCTTAATAAAATTCAGAATTATTTCCTCCGATGGGAAAGAAACAGGTTTTAATTAAAAACTCCCATCCTTTGGGATAAGCCCCAGATATCTTTGATGGAGTCAATCACCCAAATGATCTTGTGATTAGAATTTAAGAAGAGGAACTAAGTGTGTTTTTGTGGAAGTAGCACTGTGACTATTATAGCCTGAAGAACTTTGCCAAATGTACACACCATCATCACATCGTTCAGGTTCATGCAAATTTACATGTGTGCCTTTCAGATGAAAGCATCACAGAGTCAGCAGGGATGCTTAACTTGTCTTAACTGCTAAAAGTAGACCACTGCCTGACTTTACACTCGCAGGCTTTCCTGTTGGCCTTCAATGCACATATAACAAGTGATTGAGCACAGTCTCTTTAGACGTGTGAAAGCATGCAGCGTGCACAGTATGTAGAGTAAAATGCCACATTCTGCAGCAGTGGGACATTTGATCCGAAACAGTGCAAACGAGAGCAGGAGAATGAGATGAAAAAAACAAAAAACAAAAAAAAAACAGAAGAGAAGCAGACAGACTGATCGATACAGAATGAGGGAGAGACAGGGAGCATCCGTCCTACCATCCACCATGACCTGGCAGAGAAGTCATAGCACAGCTGCCACCTGAGCCTGGGGTCACTCTGCCTCTCCCACGCCATTCCACACTCTGCCACGATGCGTCTCCCACGCCAGACTCCTCTTCCTGGGACTGATGATAAATATATAAATATGGAAAACACACTCAGTGAGGGGAAAAGCACGGATAGAGTCACCAATCAGGAGCTATCTGTTACCACGATGCTGCTTGCGGTGTGAGTGATAGAGAGAGTGTGTATGTGTGGGTATATACAGTATGTATGCTCTAGTGTGTGTGTGTGTGTGTGTGTGTGTGTGTGTGTGTGTGTTTGGAGGGAAGAAGGGACACAGACACAGAAATGCCACGGAGACCCTCTCCAAGCAACTGTGCCTCTCGCTTCATCGGTCCAACTGCTCCTGCTGCCATGTTCAGACTTACTGAGCCTCCAACTCTGCTACAAATACTGAGGTGCACATTCATATCTATGGCCTCAAACATGAGGGGTATGATCATATTTCAGCAGTATTCGTATACATGCAAATACACACACACACACACACACACACACACACACACACACACACACACACACACACACACACACACACATATATATATATATATATATATATATATATATATATATATATATATATATATATATATGTATGGAGAGAGAAAAGGAGTATTTATGACACACATCCTCAGTAAAAACAACAATTTCTATGTGCTGTGCTCTGTGCTGATACACATGTTCCAAGAGGCTCTGGGCCAAGCTCAGATGTCTGAGCCAGGTTACTGAGGGGTTTCTATTGGACACTCAACATGGCAGGTCAAAACTGAAAGCAATGCTTTTTATGTAGAACCTTTTATTAGTTTTTAATGTTTTTTCCATTTCGAACGCTCACGTATATCAGTGAAACCTGTATTAGAATTATTTTTTCTCAACAGTGCAATCTTTTTCTTTCTCTTTTTTTGGTTTGTTGTGGCATAAATCATGCAGAGTGCAGCTCAAACTGCTGGACAATAAAAACAGGAGAATACAAATAGAGTAGAATAAGTAAATTTAAAAATTCAATATACAATGTAAAAAGAGAAACAAAGAAGATAAAACTGTAAAATAATGATAAAACAAAGGACATTAAGTATCCTTCAAAGCAATAAGTAGGTGTGATAACAATGAACGACATAAAAGCAACACAAAGACACGCCTGATAGATGACTTTTGAGGTTTTGTTGAAGCTGTCTTCTGAGTCAGATGCTCTAATCTCTTCTGGGAGGCTAATTCACAGGCCAGTGATGGAGAATGCAGCATCTCTGTCCCATCTGATCAACCTATCTGTCAGAAGCTAGTCCATTAAGAGACTGTTTAAAAAGCACAAAATGAAATATTACATTTTGAGCCTTTAAGAACCTTTTTAAATGTATTGTCTTCATTCAGATGAAATGGTCAGGGGCAGAGGCAAGGGGAAGCTTTGAAGGACCGTGACCTTGACTCGGGTACACTAAAAGCAGTGTCACTGAGCCACTGCAGGTACAGTGTTGAGTAGCATGGGAAAAACTGAAATGAAGCCGAATGAATGAGATTTACTGAGGGAAAATAAACAAACCAGACTCAGCTGATTCTATCGTGCAGGCCTCTGTTTATTTTTTTTGCTGTTAATGATTTTTTTTAAAAATGTGGGATACAGGGGCATGAACTTTTCTGGCTTCTGAAGTGGTGGGTGCTTAAAAAAGTCGAAGAACCATCATAATAAAGTCTGGAAACCCACTTGGCCACAAGACATAACCAATGTTGACGCCTATTGGAGAGCTACACTACAACACAGAATTAGGGCCACAGAAAAAAAAGTATGTTAAAATGTAGACTTTTTTGTTTTGTTTTGATTTGTTCTTTCTCATTTCAGAATTATGGATACTGAGATTAATGAAATGATTAGAAAAACTGTAGCTTGTAACTTACTAGGGAAGAAAAATGTACACTTAACAAGGTCGGGAAGAAAAATGTAGACTTTACAAGGTAGGGAAGAAAAATGTAGATTTTACAAGATCGGAAAGAAAATGTAAACTTTACACGGTCGGAAAAAAATATAGACTTTATAAGGTAGGGAAGAAAAATGTAGACTTTACACGGTCGGGAAGAAAATGTAGACTTTACAAGGTAGGGAAGAAAAATGTAGATTTTACAAGATCGGAAAGAAAATGTAGACTTTACAAGGTAGGGAAGAAAATGTAGACTTTACAAGGTCGGAAAAAAATATAGACTTTACAAGGTAGGGAAGAAAAATGTAGACTTTACACGGTCGGGAAGAAAATGTAGACTTTATAAGGTAGGGAAGAAAAATGTAGACTTTACACGGTCGGAAAAAATATAGACTTTATAAGGTCAGGAAGAAAAATGTAGACTTTACACGGTCGGGAAGAAAATGTAGACTTTATGAAACGGAAGAAAATGTAGACTTTACAAGGTAGGGAAGAAAAATGTAGATTTTACAAGATCGGAAAGAAAATGTAAACTTTACAAGGTAGGGAAGAAAAATGCAGACTTTACAAGGTCGGGAAGAAAATGTAGACTTTATGAAATGGAAGAAAATGTAGACTTTACAAGGTAGGGAAGAAAAATGTAGACTTTATGAAATGGAAGAAAATGTAGACTTTATGAAAAGGAAGAAAATGTAGACTTTACAAGGTCGGGAAGAAAAATGTAGACTTTATGAAATGCAAGAAAATGTAGTCTTTATGAAACGGAAGAAAATGTAGACTTTACAAGGTAGGGAAGAAAATGTAGATTTTACAAGATCGGAAAGAAAATGTAAACTTTACAAGGTAGGGAAGAAAAATGTAGACTTTACAAGGTCGGGAAGAAAATGTAGACTTTATGAAACGGAAGAAAATGTAGACTTTACAAGGTCAGGAAGAAAAATGTAGACTTTACACGGTCGGAAAAAATATAGACTTTATAAGGTAGGGAAGAAAAATGTAGACTTTACACGGTCGGGAAGAAAATGTAGACTTTATGAAACGGAAGAAAATGTAGACTTCATAAGGTAGGGAAGAAAAATGTAGACTTTACAAGGTAGAGAAGAAAATGTAGATTTCACAAGGTAGAGAAGAAAATGTAGACTTTACAAGGTAGAGAAGAAAATGTAGACTTTACAAGGTCAGGAAGAAAATGTAGACTTTATGAAATGGAAGAAAATGTAGACTTTACAAGGTCGGGAAGAAAAATGTAGACTTTACAAGGTAGAGAAGAAAATGTAGATTTCACAAGGTAGAGAAGAAAATGTAGACTTTACAAGGTAGAGAAGAAAATATAGACTTTACAAGGTAGGGAAGAAAATGTAGACTTTACAAGGTAGGGAAGAAAAATGTAGACTTTACAAGGTAGAGGAGAGAATGTAGACTTTACAAGGTAGGGAAGAAAAATGTAGACTTTACAAGGTAGAGGAGAAAATGTAGACTTTACAAGGTAGGGAAGAAAAATGTAGACTTTACAAGGTAGGGAAGAAAATGTAGACTTTACAAGGTAGGGAAGAAAAATGTAGACTTTACAAGGTAGAGGAGAAAATGTAGACTTTACAAGGTAGGGAAGAAAAATGTAGACTTTACAAGGTCAGGAAGAAAATGCAGACTTTACAAGGTAGAGAAGAAAATGTAGACTTTACAAGGTAGGGAAGAAAAATGTAGACTTTACAAGGTCAGGAAGAAAATGTAGACTTTACAAGGTAGGGAAGAAAAATGTAGATTTCATAAGGTGGTGCTGGTGATGATGGGGGGGCAGTACTTTTCTGTTAAACTTGTTTTGCATCAGTTCAGTTTTGAACAACTGGAACAGACTACAAGTCATCTTTTAGTAGTGCCACCTGCACTGAAAATGTAACTGTTTACTCCCCGCCTGATACAAAAGCAAAACCCCCGTCCACCAAATCAGCACCGTTCACATCACCAAACCCCAGTGTTTCTCTTCTCCTCGCAGTGTGCATGCAAAACCAGAGGGAAATCTGTTGCTGATGAACAGAACAAAAACAAACGAAAGTCATTTTCGTCTGTGGTATAAACAGTTAGTCATTTCACATGAGGATGGCATTATTGTGGATTTGATTTAGTCATGCCTGTTATAGAAAATAAAAAGCAACGTCTGAGAGTGAAGTGGGGTTTGGCCCCTTTTTGTTTGAGTTGAGTGCTCAATCCAATGGAACGGCGGATTTTATCTGACGCATTGGATCTATTTGATCAATGCGCCTGTCTCAGTGCGTCTGCTCACCAGCTCACGATGCTGCTTGTGTTTATCTGTCTGTCTGTCGCCACTGTCTCTCTCTACCTGTCTGCTGTAGACAGCACAGACCTGTATGTTTATGCATGGGTTCATTAACATGGCACTGACAGCGTGTGAAGGAGAAACGCCATCACTACCGCACGTATTCCCAAATGATGGGAGTGCTGCTATGCTTCTTTATGTTTTACATGTGTAGAGGGTGACTGCAGTGAAAGAATATTGGTGGTGGTGTGTGTGTGTGTGTGTGTGTGGTGAAATTACAAGCAATTACAGGGCCAGTTATGGTGTGATAGCCTGCTTGACGGTCCGCGTTTGGCAAGAATCCCCATTTTAAGGGAATTTAAAAGCACTAGAAGCGGCTCTAATGTGACCTCCTCCTCCTCCTCCATCCATTGCTAGCTTCCAGTCATGATTCAGTTCCATTTTTAATCTCGCCAGGCCTCAGCGGGGCCTAAAAGCACAGGGGCTGGGCGCACTGCCTAGATGACCCCCGGTAATATTGAAATGGATGGAGAGAACCCCACTCACAGTCCAGGCCAGTGTGCGAGTGGTTCTTAATTTTTCCATCAGAGGCGCTTCACCTGATACATTTATGCCAGCAGAGGAGTCCTCCACCCTCTCCGGAGCCTTTTTGGTCCACTGCTCCCCCTCAGCCTCTCCAGAAAGGCCCGCGTTATGCAACTGCACCAGATCCCCCCCAACCTCCCTCCCGCCCTGCGCGCTGGGCCCTGCAGGTCAAGAGCTCACTCTGAGTAGCCACTGATCATTTCAAGCGAAGTACTCCACTCAGAAAAGTTCTGCTCGAAAAAAACACTCACCTCTGTGCGCACTGGCTCCAGCTGAACAGATTTGGTGCTTGTCATTAATGTTCTAATGAAGTTACGAGGCCTTCCAGAGTCACAGTCCGCTGTGAAT
The DNA here is from genome assembly GCF_036321145.2 of Pelmatolapia mariae. Classification (NCBI taxonomy): domain Eukaryota; kingdom Metazoa; phylum Chordata; class Actinopteri; order Cichliformes; family Cichlidae; genus Pelmatolapia; species Pelmatolapia mariae. Next base: position 6,762,575 of record NC_086230.1, on the reverse strand, counting down.
TTGATCATTTTTCCACTCAAGGCTAAAAGTAAGCTTGAGAGACAGGATACTCTAAAATAAAACAAACTTTACCCTCTCCTCCGTGCGCTCTCTCTCTCACACAAACACAGAAGCACACACATTCACACACACTCCCGTCGTAATTTGTCTGCCCACTGGTTTCACTTATTAAGTTTCAAAAGGTTTCTGGGCAACATGGTTTGAGAAAGGGGGGCAAAACGGAGAGAACCATGGCATTTTTTTGGCACACCGCTCTGCCCGTCTTGCCCAGAACGAGGAGGTTACCATGGCATCAGTGGGCACCCTCATAAAGCAGACCATTGTTGGTGTGTGTGTGTGTGTCTGTGTGTGTGTGCATGTGTGTGAGTGTGTCCGCCACATTGAGTTGCATGGCAACAACCTCTGGGCACCACCAGCCCCAGCAAGAAGCTCAAATCTTGCAGGGGGCAGTGCCAGCCTGCAACATAAACAGCAGCCTTCCTCTGTCCTTTCCGTCGGGTTCGATTTCTTGTCTCTACCTGCTATTTATCTGTCTCACGTTTCCACACGAGGAACACACACACAGTCTCCCACAAAGCCTGTAAGTCTGTCAGCGCGCTGCAAAGTAAGTGAAAGATCCCATAATTGTTACTTAGATCATGATTTATCATCCCTAAACACAAAAGAAACATGTTGTCAGAGGTTAGCAAATCACCAGTGATCTGCAGCCTGTTTTTCTTCTGTGCAGTGGTGCGAGTGGATTTTTCATTAAAGCTAGGAAATTGCTCAGAAACATGCACAGCATGCTTAAAAAATGGCGACCACAATCTAAAATAACCGGAGGGCGAGAAAAAATAAACAAGAAAGGTTTAATTTTCTTGTCTTTTTCTTAAAAAAAAAAAAAAAATCAGATCCATTAGCTGATATACAGTATAATGCAGGTTTGTTTGTAATTGTTTTAGTTCCAAATAGCCCAAAACACTGAGTTACTATGTGTGAAAATCTGGACACAATTTGTGGTTCCCCTGAAAAAAAGGGGGGAAAAAAAAGAAAAAAAAGAAAAGAAGCGAGAGGAGAAAGGAAAGGAGCTATTTTCAGCTTATAAAAGTTTTGGTTGGGGTTGAAAGGCACGGGTGACAACAACCTCTGACAGGTGTGCACTCACTTAGCTCACTGCAACTTTTGTCTTGCAGTTGAAGGCTGAATGGGTGCAGAGTTGTGAGCTGCAGATTAAGTGCAGAATAAAGCCGAGAGAGTCTGAAGTGGGGCTTGGGTCCTCTGGCACTACCTACTGGTGACTTTGGAGAACTACATTAACACTAATGCCACTTTTGTCTTGTTTGGCTTTGCAGTCACCCAGGTCATGGTCGTCTTTCAAGCCCTTGAGCTTAATGCCACTAATGTTTGTTGTTGTTTTTTTTTTAAATTTTCCAAAACAAATTCATACATGGCTCAAAATGATTCAGTGCAGAAATAAGTGTAACATGTGTGTTTATGTTAAGAAATTATGAAGTCACTCTGACCTCATGTGACTACTTAAGGCTGAATGGGGCGTGGAATAATGCATATTTATTCACAACTACTTCCAACATTTATGTATTTATCACTAACTCTCACCAGATGCAAACAGCTACGTGTTCCTGCGTGATCACAGCATTAACAGACGCATCTCAGGTGATGTTGACAATCCACAGTTTCTGTGTTTATATTTTGTTCTTTTTTTTTCCTGAGATACAATGTCATGTAACTGAAGGCGAAGTGTACAATCGAATGTGAATGATCGCGCTTTATCTCCCCAAATCTATTTCTTGGCACCTATGAGCTGATTTTTGGATTCAGTGCATTATTTTTCTATTTTTATTTTCCATGCAACCACGTAGCTCGCAAGTGTGGCGTTAATAAAAAAGAATATTGTGCTGCGCAGCAACGCAGGGATTGGATCAGCAGTTTGACTGAACAAAGAAACACACACAAAAAAAGGTTCCTGTTGTGCTTTCAGGTAAGAGAACTATATTTTTTGTTTTACTGGACCTCAGCAAAATTAGGCACATAAACACAACAGTTATTCGTCAACTGCTACATAATAACTCAGCTGTATGCTTTTGACTTTTTTACTGTTAGTAGAATTGAGATTCTACTTACATGTTAAAATTGCAATACTGCAGTGTACAAATACACAGGGAATCATGCAGGCGATGAAAATTATTAATTATTTTGATTAAACCAAAATCTATACAGTTGCTTTTTGGTAGTAATATTTACAGTAGTTATGTATTTATTTATTAAATGTTGTATTATTATCTTAATCTGCGAAGTAACTATTATCTCAAAGTGTGAAAAAATGTAAACATATAGTAAGTATAGCAAATATATAGGTAAGTATAGTAAGAGGCATGATAAAAGTAATGTCTTTTGTGCTTCAGTGTTGGTGAAATGCTGAAATTATGATTAGACATTGCTTACCCCTGTGCCAATATGATTGTTCAGGAGACCCATCAATATTAAAATTAATTAAAAAAATACAGAAACATTTAATACGGAACTTGATGTGAAAGGGTGAACACATTACTGAAGCAAAACAAACAGAGTCAGACAAGTGTTTTACTCCTAAAGGCTCCATCTGGCCGGATCTTTTTCAGGCCTCCTGATAACAGAGGCATAGAAAAATAAAAGTAAAAATTGCTCCTCATGATCCATTGTCCTCACTTTTCTTCTTTAAAAAATTATTGCAGTTGAAGTGCAGTTTTGTGCAGATATGTTACACAAATTAAGTATTACACAAATGCACACTGGGAAAAACGACTGCATTAAAGTCCATGTGATGGGAACAGGCAGTTTGAAGGAACGTGCTTTAAAGTGCTGCGAGTTCATTTTTGCACAGCACAACTACAAACTGAAGGGGGGAAACAGACATGTTGAATTCGAAGCTATAGCGACTGCTTTGGCTCTGATGTAGCTGATTGGCTGCAAACGGGCTAAAAACACCAGAACACTCTTGAGAAGGAGAGTGACCTAAGAGGGTTCAAACTAATCGCAATTTATATATGCAGCCACCTGGAACAGAGTTCCTCACTTGCCAAATACATGCCATATTTGGCCGGGGCAAGCTCGGCTGCTCCGAGTGCCTATGTGCATATATGTGCGTGTGTGTGTGTGTTGTCAGGTCTGTTACTGTGGTGCTCGTTTTGGTCCTGTGCTGTTGTGCAGCATGTGGCCCACAGATTAATGCTTTAAATGAGACTCTCTCCTGTTCTGAATGCGCCCTCTGTTTGTTTACAAGGCCCGAGTGAGACAGAGTGGAAGGATTTTTGAGAGGGTTTTTGTATCTCCTCCTGTTCAGAGGGGAGGGGGGCATCCTATTATGAGTGAAAAGCTAAAGGGAGGGCATGGTCACAAAGGGTTAAAACCAGAGAGTCTTTTTTTTGGCATAATATGCAGAATTGGCTTTTTTTTTGGTTTTAAAGACATGTGGAAAACGGCTCCAAACAGATTTTAGTGTAAGACAGGTGCCAGCTCTGCCATCTGCTTTCACTTTTACCTCCCTCTCTGTCTGCTCACAGCCGATCACCTCCTCTCTCTCTCTGCAAGCCCAATTCATCTATCTCTCCTTTTCTCTCTCTCTTTTTTCCCCTTCTTTCCACCAATCGGATGAGTTTGACACCCTCCCAATCATGCGCTGGCACACACCTACAGCTACCTGGAAGAAATTAAAAATTGAGGAGAAATGGAATTGAATGGACGTTTGTTAACTTCACGTCGGATCTCTTTGAAAAATATCAAAAGCTTCGGTGCTGCATATGTACACTTAAGATTTATTGAGCATTCACAGTTGCTGGTTTATGTTTGGGGTGTCTGGGATAAATGCTCGCTGACTGTCTCTGTTATGCGACGTATATGTCACATATATATTATGCATTTGTGAAACCTGTGGGTGGTGATGGAGGAGGTGTGGGTGTACCTGTGGATGGCTGGTGAAAAAGGTGCATTTGGCTTTATTTGGAATTCATTATACCCCCGTGTTGTTGTTGAATGTAATAGTGCATTTTTTGATCTTTCTTATAATTATGTTGTATTGAGATATCAAGGGCAGGAGTTATCAGCAGGCTAAAGAGACTTTTAGTGGAATAAATTAAATGCTTATAGCATAAAATATATGATTCAGGCCTTTCTTTCCACACCTTGATAATTTTGGTACGGTCTCTAACTGCACGGGCTCATGCACACTTATCTTCCCACAGGCCAGACTCTATTTGAACTGAGATGTTTGATCTGAGAAAACAAAAAAAGCAACGTCTTTCTATGATTGACCATCAAACCTTTGGTATAGTGAAATCACACTCACTGAAATCCACACAGCCCTGATTCAATTCAATAACACAAATGCTTATTTGGAGTTTCTTTTGTGTGAAGCTCAGCTCTCTGGATTTTTTTTTATTTTTATGTGGAGAAAAAGCAGTCCAGCAGCAAAACACAGTTTAGTGTTATTTATTAGCTCCACTATTCTAAAAGTAAATTGCTTAAAGTGGATCCATTAGTATCACCATTATACGACAGATGCAAATTGGCTGAAGGGTCACTTGCGCATTTATTTAATTATTCCCGTGCTTTTGTCATGTTCTTGTCGTGTCCCAGTCGTTCTGTCCGTTGGTTCAAAGTACTCAGGTGATTTTTCTGGGGTGCCAAAGCAGGTAATAAAATAAAATAGATGACCAACTTTTGTCGACTGTTGAAAACAGAATTTTAAAGACAAAAACACGAGAGCATTGAAAAAAAACCACAAAACAAAATCCTAAAAAATTAGCTGACATGGGGGACGCAACTTTTATTTAATTACCCCCAAAACTTGCATTGTTAGACCTGTGTGTGTGAGTGTATCAGCAGGCCTTTGTGTCGTGGCTGCCTTTAGGAAAACAAAGAGCATGCAGAGACAGTAAGCACCAGCTGTGGAGCTTTAAAGTGATGTTCGGTGATACAGAGCTGCTCCTGCGTGTGTGCTGTAAGCGTGTTTGTCAAACTCATGCGAGCGCTCATTCACTGAGTGACCTCTGGGAAAAAAAAGAATATAATAATTTTAGCATGAGCACATAGCTTTGTTGGAAAAGACGCAATTTCTTATGAAAAATATCGGCTTTAATGGCCAACTAGGATGACTTATGAAAATACATAAAAGTGAAAACACATTGTTGGCTCCTCTCGCCGCAGCTTCCCCCAGGAGAAAAGAGGCCAAGCCTCATTTAAAGCGCGGCGCCTGAGCCGTGTCGCTCGGTTCAGAAATGTGGGGCTTTAACCTGGTGGTTTCTTCCTGGAATGAGGCCGCTACTAATGAGCCCATTAGGACAAAGGTGAGTTCTAAATGAACTGAAAGAAGAGTAAACAAGCCAGGTGACAAATTGCAAGTTGCCTAGACGGGGAGTCTGTCCACAAATGCAAACTCGCTCACAAGGAAACCGGTGACTGTTAATGTTGTAAAGAGTTGTTGAGGCTCAAGTTTTTTTTTGTTTGTGGGACTCTTATAGCACGCAGGTGCTCTTTTCAAAGGCAGCCCTCTCCGCCAGCCACTTCTTGGCCCGTGTTGAATGTTGGGCTCCCAGGGTGTTTGTTTGGGTTCTGTTTTGTATGCCTAGTGTCTATGCCTGCTTGATACCTATTTCTCTTTTCTTCTCTTATTTAAGTGCACATTTTTTCCCCAGAACGCTTGTAAGGCTTTCCAAAACTTATAGCCTGCTCACAAAAAGAGTCTTTTTTTTCTCTCCTTTCACGAAAAGGAAAGAAGGTCTCGCCAAGCCTTGTAAAGCCATGTAGTGGTGCAGAAATAATGCATGCTGCGCACTACTCATTATCATAAATCTCATGATAACACATCATTGCTTAATGTGCTATCCTCTACAACCTTTGGAGTTAAGATCTCAATTAAAACTAGGTGTTCAGTTTCACACCACATCGAGATCCTGCCTGCGATTTTGGCCCGCAACCTTCCACCGTGTGTGTGTGTGAATTCATCAGTGTGTCAGATGGAGCCCGTTGTGCCAGGCAGCCGGGCAGCAGCGGTGCCACTCTGTGTGGTCAGGGCACAGTGTGTCCTCTCAGCTGCTGTTTCGAATTCACAACTAACTTGACAGCAGCATCCTCGCTCATTCACTGCAGCAGATGGTGGCGAGCGTTGCTGTTTGCGTGTGCGCGTGTTTGCCCAATTCTTTTGGAGAGGCAGCTGTGGGGAGGCAATGCTTTGCCCGCTGCTGTGTCCAGCTTCATGTGCAGGCAACAAAGATGAGGACAACTGAAATAAAACTCTGGAATATGAAAGAATTAGAGAGAGCATGCGTCCAGTCAAGGCTCCCTTATCGCTCCCTATCATCCAGAGAGGCTGCGGCTGGTTTCATCTGAGAGTAATCCTTGAGATTATATCCCAGCATGGTGGACAATGAGCATATTGTTTTGATCTTGTTGCTGTAATCCAGCTCAGCACCATATGCAATAAACAGCAACGCTCTCTGGAGAGCTGCAGCTGAATAATAGACTGTCCAGTCTTAGGACGGCCATTCATCTCTATGTCTGAAAATAACTCCAAACTACAACTAAATTACAAAGCAGCGTCCACCGTATTGTCTGGAAAATGAAGAGCAAACATCTCTCTCTTTGTTATCTGGTCATTTTATTTTTTGCTTTTGGTTCAGGAACAACTAGACATATCAAAAGGGCACAGCATGGTACATCCATTTGAATGTCTTGTAGTCTAATACGAATATGATTTCAATTTTGGTCATAACCTCAAGTGCACAGCGAGGCGATAGATTGAAATTGGGGATGGGGGGTGAAGCCATCTGTTTTGCAGTAGAATCAGAGAGACAGAAGAAGGAATCTGGAGGAGCCGAGGCTCATAAAGAAACAGCAGACTCAGGCCAAATTGTCAGGCAGTTAGTAGATGAGATGTCATGCTAGCCAGACATGCTAGACAGGCGGGCGGCGTTGCCTGAGGAGGAATCCTACTATTTAATGTGCCTCAGCAACCCAGCTGATTCACCACTACACCATCCCGTCTAATAGGTTTTGTTCTGGTGAATCACTCCAGGTTTCCTTAATGGAAAAGCCAAACATACTGCTCTAACATTGGGTGACAAGGGCACCTTGGGTTTGCAGATGTTCACGCAGATGACAGATGGCGCCGGCGCAGCTAAGGGAGCAACGGGAATGATGTCTGCGCCAGGCTGGTGCCACACTCACCCCTCCTCCCTCTTACGCTCCCCCTCTGCACTACAGAGTCCCCATCCCAAAAACAAATCTCCCAAAAAATGATGGGAGTGCAGAGTGTGCATGTGTCTGTCTGAAAGTGAATATTCAAATGTAGTGACTCAGCACCCTGCGGTCAGGGTTGATGCAGCCACAGCGTGTTTCCCACGCATCTTTGTGTTCCCGGTTAAACCAAGTGGCAGCTCAGACCTTTCACCTTTGTCACATGAGGAAGTCACAGAAGGGCATCAGAGGTCAGACTGGTTACTGCGTCTTTCATGCTTTGCATTCTTGCGTGGCATTCTCTGGACAGTTTACGATGACTGCAATGAAAATCATTCTCTTATTCACTTCTTAAATGTAGGCTTGTACCAGGATAACTTTGGCAGGTCAGTCAAGACCATTTTTACTTGACTGTTTTTGTCAGAGATCTGAGATAAACTATAAAACATGACATACAATGTCACAAAAACAAACCAAAAATGTAGAAGCAGTTTGTGAAAAACTAAGTACACCCTCAGTGCTTCCATGGCAATTAAGAGTCAGCTAGATGTTGGTAATCAAAAGCACTTCATTTACTGATCATCAGCAAGTGTGGGCGCCTCCATAAAAGCTGGTTTGCTGGTTCGGAGAAATTCAAGTGTGTGTTGACACAATGTCAAGGAGGAATGAACTTGGAGAAGCAACTGTTGGTGCTCATCAGTCTAGAAAGGGCTAGAAGGACGTCCATCGTTCTACAGTGAAAAAGATTACTCGCATATTCACGACATTCAGGTTGTTGCCAAAATTCCCAGGAGTGGGTGTTCCAGTGTTATTTTACTCACTGAGATAAAGGACACTGTGTTATGCACTGTAATGCAGATGCAGACAGCCATTTGTTGCAATAAACAGTGTTTGTCTCCTATAGCAAACTAGCCAATTAAGCTAACTTAAAAATGTGTAGCTAGGAAATGTTTAAAGCTAGTTAACTAGGTAGCTATTAAATGTTTGGACGATAGCCAACATCCTATCCAGACGATGATCTATACAGAAAAATAATTATCCAAACATATTCGATGGTAATAAATCAGAAGAAGGGATGAGAAACAGGTTTGGTTGCTGTTTTTTTTTTTTTTTTAATAAAATCAACAGCTTGGCCTACTAACCTTATCTTGATGTTTCACAGCATCTAGAAGGAATCATTCTTGTTCCCAGGCTCCAGTCTTCCCTCAGTTCTACCCCCGGGATGGGGAAGTCTTATGATCCAAGAGCTTTGGGCTGTTGTGAAATTTAGTCAGAAGGGCTATGGTTAGCTCACCGCAAATAAAATTAAATGATGAAAATCATTTGTTTTCTTGCTTTTATACAACAGAAACAATATCAAATGTGAATGTGAGTAACACATCATATTGTTACAATGCAGTATCCTGCTGGGAAACTTTGGGTCCTGGAATTCATCTGGATATCACTTTAACACATACCACACTCAACATTGTTGCAAATTACACTCCCAGTGCACCCCAACAAAGAAGAAGAACACAACAGCCAAAGAGGGGTTGACCTTGCCTCTGAGCTTCGCAGATCCCAATCCGATCGAGCATCTACAGCCGGTGCCAGAACAAGCCTGATCCATGGAGGCCCCATTCTGCACCCTGCACGACTCAAAGGAATTGCTCCCACTGACTGAGTACCAGACGCTATCCTGGCAGGTCGGATCTGTTTTTACAGCATGATTTGCACAATATTAAGCAGGCGGTTTTATGATGTTATGTAGAATTTTTTTTTAAAATTTTGAATACAAGACCCTGAAACATGCGACCATGGGAAGGAATGGTACCCTCCCAATCAGCAACGGGCCTCTCAGAAAAAAAAAGGCCATATAATAATGTCTCAAATCACTCTTTATTTTATAATATTTACAGTAATGTCCATGCCATTTGCACTATTTTAAGCTTAGAATCTACCAATGCAATGCAATGTCTCAAAGTCCTATTGGAAAATGACATTAACAAGACATGCTATGTCTTTGCAGGTAAGGTTGCAGTAAAATCAAAGTGATTAAACTTTTTGTTAAACTCTTTCTATTAATGTTAAAAGGCAGAAAAAAATGTCTCCTCAACACCACTTCATCATGTTGACAAATCAAAAGCAGGGTCAGCCTTTGCTACTTAGTCCTGCGTAAGGAGTGAATGTTCAGTTTTGTTCTCTCGTTGCTAACTGAAGCGGAATTGTCCGAAAGCGAGTCTGGAAAATAAAACTCGAGGATAGTAAAAGTTTTTGTCAGTGCTATTTCTACCTGCTCTTCCAGCAGTTACCATTCTAGCAATTTGGCAGCATTTTCAGCATCTCAGGGAGGAGATTTCATAGAAATCACTGACATTTTAGCACAATGCCAGCTGGAGCACAAACAGTGATAGCTGTGTTGACCAAGTGTTAGCAGTATCACTTAGAGTCGACTGTATCAGCGGAGAATGCTTCGTGATTAGATCGTTTAGTGCCAGTGTGCAGAACGAGGCATTCGGCGCGGCACTTTTGTGTCAGATGAGAGCAACAGTACTGCTGTATTAGTATAATGTGGAATAATCTCTCATTTCGGGTTCAATTGTGGTCTATCATTAAGAAGAGGAATTTGAGTTAAATATGGGCTTTTTCTTGCAGACAGATTATGAGGCTTGGAACGGCGGGAAGCCACGCAGAAGGCTGAGAGCAGGTAGAGCTCATAATTAGCTCCATTCATCTTCACTGGACCCAGGCACTGTTTTATGAAGGTGCATCTGAGTGCGGGCCCACATTTGATGAATCTCCCCTTAAATTAGCAGCCACCGGTGGATCGAGAGCCTCCATCACTCCGTATGCTCCCATTCATCATCTCATTAGGACCCTGGGCTGGGCTGTAAAGGCCCGAGGACTCCCAAAGAGAAAGGAGAAACTATGAGCTCCATCATAGCTAAACATTTCGGGGATGTTATCATTGCTGTTTACAAATCTGTCAAATCGTGCATTTTTGTGTGTGTTTTTTATAAACTGCAATCTGTTCAACTCCCAAGGCCATTTCATGATTTGTGGGGGGGAAAAAAAATCTTAATGTATCATGGGCGGAGAGTGGCGCAGTTGTTTACTACCACGGGAATCTGGTGCCATTACAGCCCGAGAACAAATGCCAAATCCTTATGTAAACCCAGTCTGTGTGTATGTTTATAGGACTGGGCTTCTCCTCAGGTATTTACGTGAGCGTGTGTGATATAAAGGTTTGTGACGCAAGGTAATTTGGTTAAAATGTTACGGCCATTGTGATGCGGGAAATCCAGTGGCAGTCTGGGGAGTCCCGGCACACCATTTGTACTGCACTCTTTGCAGCAAAGTGAGCAGAAATAAAAGGTCCCCGGTGGTCCGGCTGCTCCGCTCCCCCTCTTTTCTGGTTCCTCTGTCACCCCTCTTTTGCCCAGGTGGGATGAATCTTTCAGAAAGCCACAGGAACACCCCCTCCCTGCGTTTTTTCCACAGACTCGGTGAGGATGCAAGCAGGGGCACCGAACAGCCCCTGGCCCTCTTCAAAACCCCCTGCCTTGCCCCCAAACACACCACAAACTAGAACTCCATGTGGTACATCCATTACCATAAAATACTCTGCTGCTCCCCTCGCTATCCTCCTCTGCCCTCCGCGCTCCCTTTGCGCACCCATCAGCCCTTACACCTCCCCCTAAAAACTCCACAGCCACAGTCCCTGTCGTAAGAACGCTTACGCTGGCAGTTTTGAATTGGGCCAAGTCCAAGTTTAACATTAGTGGGGTGGGGGGTGGTTAGGGGGTTTTAAAAGCAGCATGCAGAAAGAGCTGCAAGAGGGATCACAGCCATGACTTAAGCTCTGTTTAAGAAAAAATAAGCATCTGCATGCTTTGTAGTGAGTGCGATGGTTTTGTTTGAGACCAAGTTTAGAATTCAGTAATGCCATACAGATGTGCGTTCACATGTTGGAGGAGAAAGCTTAAGTTGTCTATGGGCAATTTATGTCCCTGCTGCCAAGGACAACATTAGTTACCTTAGGATTATTAATTTCTGTATGATGTTCCCGTGGAGAGCTGCAATTTATCACCAGCACTGTGGGGACTCGCCTTACCAATGAGGACCCCCCCCCTCATTTTCTTTTTTCTTCTACTCTGCGTATATCGCCAGAGTTTGCCGTCATTACCAGGAAATGGAGATATTTTAAGGCTCAGCTCTCTTTTATTTGAATTTTGTCCTCATCTCTTGTTCTGCGGAGAAATCTTAAATCCTGTCATTGTTTAATGCCAACAAAAGAGTGGTTCATTTAGTCTCAATTTATTACGATTTCGTCTTTGTGTCAACACGTAGACGCGCAGGCTTGGGAGATTGCTTCACAGGAAAGACAAAACCCGGTGTTGGCTCTTTCTGAGCGTGAAAAAAGTGCATCATGTGGAAATTTGGGGGCTTTGGGGCAAATGTTTAATCACCTTTAAAATAATAGAAAAGTGTGCATATCAAAGCTCCAAGACATTTCAATGTGTTAGAGAAAAAGGAAAAAGTGTTTATTGCAACTGCAAGCTTTCCATCTTTATGAACAGACGTTATTAATAAAGTTATCAAACCAAACAGCACATCAAATTCTGGTCCTGTGGTGAATTTCATCATTTAAAAGGGGTATACCTACATTTATCACACAAATCTGTTCATTTAAAATCAGGTCCAAATTAGGTGCCAACGATCAGAACTTTTTTTCCTACAAGTGCTGCAGCTATGTAAAAAAAAAAAAGGAAGTCTTAGAGAATGCCCAGTTTATCAGAGCATCTGCAGGTAATCCTGAAATTGCTCATGTTAACATGTATGTGAGCTTGCCTGTCAGTGAAAGTAAAGCCTTTGCTGACACAATATTGGAGCAAAACTGCTTTATACCAGAGAAAAATATGAGCTAAGCCTCTTAGAATAATGTGCAACAACTGAAAAACATGGCATTGGAAATGTTCTGGTTTAGGATTGCATCGCAGGTGCGCATTAAAATAAACAGCACTCTGGTCACATGATGTCAATGTTGTGAACTGAATAAAAAAGCAAACATACAGGTGATAATAATCACTGCTGCTCTTAACGTGCAGGCATTGCAATTTTTTGTGGTAGGCTGTAACAGAACAATGGCCAGATAATAGCCTGCGCCGCACGAAATAACATCACTGGACCAAGGATGTGTCATTTTACGTTTTAATGTCTGCTGTCTCGACTCCTCTCTCACCCTCGCCTTTCCTCGCCTGCTCAGCTTGCATTTCAGGCGGTAGGAAAGCACAGACGTAAAAACTACGAAGGAGGGAGAAGAGGGATTGGATTCAACTAAGAATTCTGCACGTCATGTCAAACAGTGCTTCAAGTTACTGTGTGGCCACTTGTCCTAAAGCTGAAGTTAAACCCAAAGTGGCCCTTTAAACAGGATAATGATCGGCACACAGCAAGTCCACACAGGAATGATCCAGAAGAAATGGAGGACTCTAAATGGATGGAGTCAAATTCTCGTTTTAAATCCCATCAAAATATTTGGGTAAAGGTACATGGATCAGATCAATGTCTTTCCACAGGCAATTTTATATCTATTGATATTTCATTTATTTCATTTTCATTGAATTAATTTAGGGATAAGCTGATTTTCCTTGTGCATAAAGTTCATCTGTACGAACACAGTTTGACTTCTGACTGCACATAAAGACTTCTGGGTCCTCATTCTGAACCTTTAAATTGCTGTTTGACGGTTCACATTTTTTGGGTGTATTAGTGTATCACTGTAGTAGTGACGGTTCGGATCTGGTTTTATATGCCTGTTAGCACAAAGAAAATCCATCAGTAATTACTGGTTAAGTAACTCACATGTGGGAACCAAGTAATGTGATCCACTTTTTTGTGCAGCTTATTAGGAAGTTCAGAAAAACACAATTGCTTCTTGGTATCCTGCTAAGAAAACCAAACCACAGCTGCACAGAGGCACCACTTATAAAATCATAAACTCTAAAAACTGGATTAAATGAGTGAAGTGAAGTAAGGTCACTAAAATCAGAGTTCTTCTAAGTTAACTGCAGACTTTGTAGACATATTAAAACGTTTAGCTAAGTGTCCCACTAAGTTCTTTCCTTCATTTTATGCTTCTCCTGCTTTTCCGTGATGCTGTGACTTTAGAGTGAGAGGATCAAAAGGCAAGGCCCAGTGGAAGATGTATAAGGATTATTTTACCCTGTGAATAACTCGCTGATGTGTAAGTGATCATATGTGCTAACCCTATCTCTGATCCTAACCTGGACTTCGGGAGAGCAGCACCAGACATTGCTAGGAAATGGCATCAAACGGTCGAACAAACACCAGAATCACAAATATCTAGATTATTAGATTATATAACACTAACTGTGATAACATTTTTATTTTTGTATGTATTGTTTTACATAGTTTAACAGCACCATTCTCACATCATAAAATATATAAAACTCTTTTTATTTACTGTGAAATTTGTCCACAACAGACAACATAAGCTTGGTTATTTTGTCAGCGTCCATCTATTTTTGTGATGTAGGACTCCAAGGATATAGGTCTTTAGTTTAGTTAAGGGTACCACGCACTGACAAAATAGATGTAGGGTTTTGTATGATGTGTCCATCATTGTCTCAAACTTAGATCATTTATTTAGCTTATAAAATAGTTAGAAAACACCCATTGAGTTATAGTTGAACTTCAGGGATGCACCAAAACCTTGCAGCACTTTGTGCTACTGAAGACTAAAAACAAACGCGCTGCTCAACAGAAACTAAATGCATCTATTGCTGAACTAATAATGCAGGTGAGCGTGTTTTATATAAGTTCCCCAAACATGTATTAGCACACAGCCATCCCTCCTACTCACATACTCACTCAGAAATAGAACTGTCATGTCGCCACCATCCCCTTATCGTCTAACTGCTAACAAGCCTATTTGCCTGTGACTGACGTTGATGTGATCCCTAAAGCCTCGAGCTTGGCACCAGATTGCTTCTAAGCCAAATTAAGCCTCTGTCATGCCCACCCCCACCTTCAGTCTAGTGCTACCCCTGCCATGGGAACCCTAAATCTTTAATGACGACGGAGAGCTCTGCGCGCTCCCACGATACAAAAGCGATGACATCTGTCTCTGTAAGTGCCGCACTCCAGAGCAACCCCATTTGTTCTATCCTCGCTTCTTGAAAAGAAATCAAATATAAAAGTTGCAGGAGGGCGGAGGCTGCTAAAAGAGGAAAGAGGAGGTGGAGTTAAGGGGGTTAAAACAAAGATCCTTTCTTTCGGCGGTTTATTCCCCTGCCTCAGTAGTCCCAACATGTTCAAAGAAGGTGTTAAAAGAGTTTCAGCTTCCCTTCTTGCACTGGAGCTCTGGCAGCAGCCCACCTGCTTACAACTGTTTCCAAGTCAACGGGGACCACACACCTCTAAATATAAATCTGTAAGAGTCAATGTAACTTCAAAAGGCTTTGAACTCTTTGACCTTTGGTCACCCACTACCACTAAATCTAAGTGAAGTTATTTATTATGAAATATAAGAAGCAAATCGTGCCAAACAGAAGGAGAAAGAGCATCATTCTACAGATAGATAAAGAATTGGGATTAAGGAAAAAAGAACACATAAAGCATATTAGTAAGCTTTGGGCCAGCACATGCTGTCAAAACAGCGTGGCACGGATTCTCTCAACTCTGGAACTCTACTGATGGGATGAACACTATATTTTGAAATGACATTCACTCTTTTGTTCAGGAAGGTTGAAAACTGGTGACGCAAAGGTCACGGAATACTTGACTTTTAGATCCTTTTCATGCTCATCAAACCAATCTGTGACTGCTTGTGCTCTATGGATGGGGTCATTGTCATCCTGAAAGAGACTGCTCCCATTAGGAAAGAACAGTGTCATTATATGATATAAAGGTGATCAGAAGCAGAGAAGAGTCACTGCAACTAGATGTGGGCAGATCGATCCAAATATCGATAGTATTGATACCAACGCTAGTGTTGGTATGGGAACAATACTAGCACGACTGGATCGATACTTTGCTTTTATCCTCCAAGTTCAGTATTAATTATTTCTTTGGAAAAACTAAACCTCAAACATGCACTATGAAAAATGTCCGAACCTTATTGTGTGCTTTAGTTTATAGACAGAAAGAGTTACATTCAAGGTCTCCAAAACCCAGCTGTAAAACACATGAAAAGCTGAAAGGTGTGTTTTTGTTGTGTTAACTAATTATTGTGGAAAATAACAATCACAGTGATATAGTGGTATTTAAAATATGTTCAGAATTTGCAAATTCAGAATTCATCAAGACATGGCACACTACTGTCCCCCACATTAGCTGCCTGAATAACTTAAAATCATTGATACCTATATTGGCAATACCGGCCATGTATTTACTTGGTATTGGATCGAACTGAATCGATGCTCCTTCTACTAATTTATCAAACCGTTTCCTCATCACACCACAGCATTGTGCAAAATCCATGAATTGCCAAGCTTAAGCTCTAACTATTTACAAAATGTTTCAATGAAAATAAACATTCAATTCATTATTTTGACATGTCATAGAGGATATACATGAAATATCACACGCACACACACACACACACACACACACACACACACACACACACACACACAAAGTGGTTAAAAGCTTTTTGGTTTTCTGTCAAACTTATTTGAAAATGTGAATAATCATAATGGATTTTCTTTTTTCCCCACATAAATCCACCACACTGAATATAGAGATATTCAGCATCCTTATGTAAGACTTACAAAAAGCATTGGGAGAAAAAGGCCAGCTTTTATTGAACTTAAAGAGATTTTATTTTCTCTTCATGCTTCCATAAATATGAATTCCTACTCTCAGAATCAGCAGCACCAGATGCTCATCTCCCTAAAACATCAAACATCTGTTTAATAATAGTGTATGTAACACTGCAGCTGCAACACCACGAGTGTAAAGATTTAAAGGAGTGCTTTGCAGTTTTCCAGCTTTAATCGCTGAGGATCAAATTACACAAATGTCAGCAGGAACCCTTTCAAACCGCTGAACCACATCAAAATGATCCCTGCTTCCTGAAATCACTGTTTTTTTTGACGCAAGTGTTACTGAAGATGATACAGATGATGCTGAAAAGCAAATACTTCTTTAATAAGATTAATTGTGTATTCAGTATAATTTATAACAGAATAGTGTTTAGATCAGTTGCATTAATCCTCTCTTAATACTATCACAAAATCGCATGGTTTAACGTAATTACTATGTAAATGCACTTTTTCATATTTACCATATAATTTCTGTATAATAGTAATTATAAGTGTCATTATCATCATAATCATAATTATTGGGGCAAACTATTGTTGAACTATGGGGGTTTTGTCAGTGGGTAACACAGCTGACAGAGATTTCTCAGAGACATACAGTGTGAATAATTTATAATTATTTATTTAGTCAAATAGTTTTCAAAACGTTTCTCAAATTTTAATGATTATTTGGAACACATAAATGACTATAATATACATGCATGTATCGTGGTGTTTATTTAAATAGATAACTTGAAACAGCACAAAAGAGAAAACAAAATTCTTGTATAGCATACACATTTTCTGAAAAATAAAAGAGAGAGGTTTTTTTTTTTTACATTACCCCAGTGTTAAACTTTTTTCTCTGTGTGTATTATTGTAGGGTCTATCTTACAATATAAAGCGTCTTGAGGCGACTGTTGTTGTGATTTGGCGCTATATAAATAAAACTGAATTGAACTGAATTAAACTGATCATTGCCTGAAGTGAACATTTTTTTTAATTCATAAATTCGACCTGTGTACATGATATGTACCACTAATTAATAAACTAACATCTATTACACATTGGACATCATCTGCAAGCGACAATAATTTACCACTTACTAGCCTAATTCATCTTTTTATGTGCTGCGAGCATGTGAAATAGATAACAGCGACAACTGCCCATTACAATTCTCAACGCACCGGTCCACATTTTAATTAGCAGCTATAAAGTCATATAAAGTCAAGGTTTTAAGCTGGAATTTTGCTTTAAAACAACAATGATTTAATAATAAAGGAATTTTCTTGCTAATTAATGCTTCTAACACTTTTCACGACGTTTACTTACGTCATAACTTGTCCTGGAGTATATGCGTTTAAACTATATTTGTGTCCTAAAAATATCTTGGAAATATATTTGGTGCTGCTATCTTTTCCTTTGTGTAATGGCACATTATAAAAATAAACTGCATAAAAAAATAAACTGCTGTCACATTAAGAATGTAAAAACCACACGGAACGGTCGTCTGTCGCGTTGAACAGGCACTGCGGTAGGCATCTATGATTTCACTCCGGGTCCTTCTTGTGTTAGAAGAAATATGGCGACGTCCATGCTCTGCAGGAGGACGGCTGCCTTATGTAGGACTTTAAAGGACTTCTCATCTTGTAAAGCTGTGCTTTCTGTAAACTCTCCGTGTGGATTCTTATTACAAACAGCGTCCTATAATCCCAAACCTCTAAAGCTGAACCTCCGGAACCCGTACATCCCGGACAAGGACAGCGAGAAGACGCCGGAGTGGCAGAAGACAGCCCGCTACGATAAGAAGCTGTTCGGTCGGTATGGCTCGGTGTCGGGCATCGATCCTGCATCTCTGTGGCCCACACATGAGGAGCTGGAGAAGATCATTGCGGAGGAAAACCAGTGGCATCCCCCGCTAGAGGTGAGGCTGAAGAACATAGAAGCCAGGGAGAAGGAGGAGAGCGAAAAACGGCTGGCGAGGTAAGGCTACATGGCTAACGTCAGTGCGTCCATTATCGGACAACGTCGTCACCATTGTTTGTCATTCTGTCAAACACGTTTACAGAGTAACTAGCAACACGTTTTCATAGTGCTCTCTTTGAAGCTTTTAAGGTCTGACCTTTAAAAGAGAGCACTGTTTAAAGCAGGACTTTTAAATAAGCTAATGTAAAATCAAATCGAATTAGAAATTTTATCTAATAAAATAGAAGCTTGTCTTAAGTGTACTGAAGAAGGTAGAGTGGCTGGCTTTAGTTCCCTTCTGTGCCAGCGTGGAGGGCCTAATGAATTGTTACCCATTGAAAAGGCGCTGGTTTTAAATGTCTAGAGGAAAATGTGTGGACAAATCCAACTGTCTTCCACCATCCTAAATAGACATTGAAAGAAAACCTTAGTAAGGTGCTTGGGCTCCACATGTAGTGAGAAACCCTTCAGTGCGCCTTCTTCCAGTTGTGGTGGATGGATATGGGTGTCTTTTTTTATTAGTGGTGAAATGGAGTCCAAAACGTTCCATCTGTGCTGGCCGGTAGTCACTGCAAAAGCCAAACTGTGTGATTTACATCAATTTCACGTTTCATCACAGGAGGTCCTTAATTCTCATGACCCAAACCATGCCAGTAAAATGAGAACTGTGGCATAAGCTTTTGAAAGTGTGAAAAGGCAGGAATGAGAATTAGCACCTCCAAGTCTGAGGCCATGGTTCTTCCCACTCCGAGTCGAGGAGTGGACTTCACCATCCATCTTTACAGTCGAGGACTCGGAGTGGCCCAACTGGAGGAATTAAACAATTTCAGGGTCTTGTTCAGGTGTGAGGGGTGAGTGGAGCTGAGCTTAAAAGTTAAGCTGTTGATTTACCCGTCGATCTACATCCTTATACTCACCTGTGGTCACGAGCTTTGGGTAGTGACCGAAACAATGAGATTGAGGATACAAGCAGTGGAAATGAGCTTTCTCTGAAGGGAAGGCTGACCTCTCCCTTAGAGATGGGGTGAGGGGTTTGGTCATTTAGGGGAGGCCCAGAGTAGAGCCTCTACTCCACATTGAAAGAAGCCAGCTGAGGTCATTCTGGCTTGTGACAAGGATGGCTCCTGGATTCGCTAGAGGAGGTAGCTGGAAGAGGGAGGTCTGAGCTTCTCTGCTTCGGCTGCTGAACCCACGATCTGGGCCCAAATAAGTAGAAGAAGATGGATGGATAATTGTGAAGAATCAGAGGCGTGATTGGTTTTCTTTGATCTTATGTTTCCCATCATACTGTTGGTGCTGCTAGTGTGAAATCATTATATTTCTGTGGGCAAGTTTAAAAAATATTATTTTAATTTTTTTTGGAGCTGTGGTAACGGCAGCTTTTTCCTCCATATTGCATGAATGCAGCACATATCAACAGAGAATGGGAATAAAGGGCTCCATGCCGGGGTCAGCTCGTCAGCAAATGTTTAAAGAAGAAGAAACTGAAATACCATCTGGCCCACTGGTCTCATTAGAGTGCAACTTTTTTAAAAAAAAAACCTTGGCCACAGTTCTTGGATCACATCCAGTTTTTTTCTTTGTTGGATCACATGGCGGAGACCCTGTTTGTGAACTAGTTATTTTAATATGAAAATGTGCTTAATGACTTAATGTTTTCATTTTACAACATATTCCATGCCTTTTGTCATGTTCTTGTCTTGCACATTGAGCTTTTAGCTTAGTCACAGACTGGAAAAGGCTTTTAACTTTATAGTTCTCTGCATGGATGATGGCGTACTTTGGTTAATCAGAGATCAAGATGTCTTTCATGAGACTCAAGGAAGCTTTAAATGTACACAACTATCCTTGTTAAAACAGACAGGTATGTTATAATTACTATATAGTAAATATCTAAAGTATTTTTGATGAGAGTCACTAACTTGAACATATCTTAAGAAACTTCCCCAGAGTTGATACCATAGACTGTAAACTAAATGTGCATGTAGCTTCCAAGTTTGAGAAGTGAAATAAACTTTTTTTTCAGGGGTGACTCCTCTGTTTGGAAAAGATGTACATAGGTGTAGAAGCCTGTGGGAAACATGTTGTTCATTTAGCAAATTGCGGCTCCATCAGCGGGTATACCTCGTGATTGTGTTGTCACACTGCGAACCTGCAGAGTCCCACAGTTTAACACACATCAACGCCTCACTCATCAGATATGGTTTCAAAACAGAAATAACAAAATGGCAACAGCACAAACACTCAGCTCAAGGCTTCAAAATCAGCTCACTAGGGCTGCCACGATTAGTCGACTAGTTACGATTACGTCGACTATCAAAATCGTCGACGACTAATTTAATAGTCGATGCGTCGTTTGAAGCTTTGTAAGATCCCAAAAGACACAGGAATAAGTAGTAGGATTTAAGAGTGTAATAACGGACTGAAACAGAAGATGGCAGCACTGCATGTACAAGGATGCCATCTGCCGTTAAACCCCGAAGAAGAAGGAGCAGTGTCCGGTATCATAGCTGTATCCAAATTCAGGAACCGCATCTTCCTGTGGCCGCATTTGTAGGCCGATTACGTTACAGCGACACGACGAAGACTGTCCAAATTGGAAGACTCCGACAAATGCGGCCGACAAATGCTCCCTTCATTTCCCCAGATTTGAAGGATGGGTCCGGTGTATACTTCGTGGCCCAACCTATCCCAGAATTCATAGTGCGGCCCACCCAGTTTCCAACTATGGCGGCAGCTAGTTAGTTTTAATATTACTCTTATTACTCTTTCTGGGTCACAAAATAAACGTTTAACATATTCTCAGGCGAGAATGTAGCTGTGTAAACTTCAAATATCTGCTCGGTTTATCAAGACACCACATATTTTCAAAAGCGCTCCGACGTTTTCGGAGACGTCTGTTACCCACCAGCTCGATAGCTAGCTGGGGTTCAAGGCTCACTAGAGCCGGTGAGAACACCGGACTCCCGGCAAATCGTTTTCAAACCCACCGCCGTCTTTCGCTACTCAGGTTAAACATACATAAGTCACTTAGATAACTTAAAAATGTTATTGTTTGGCTTTTTTCAGTATTTTATTTGTTCCTGAGTAAATCGGTTTGGCTGAGATTAAAGTTATAGTTTTTACACAGCTGAATAAACGTCAAGCAGACAGCTGATTATCAGAAGTGTGAGATGCTCGAGAATATACTCCGGTGTCCTGTTATATTTTAGATAGCAAGGAGCAGACGGCTGAGATTATTAAACTCCACCGAAACAATCTGCAAATTTCATTAAAATTTAATAAAATATCATCTTGTCTTTATTTTTAGTTAGCACATACCTTAAACACTTAAAGCTGTAAGCTAATGATCATTCTATAAGAGCAGATGCATGCTGGTGCAATAAGCTGTATGTTTTACGTCCAATGGATGCATGACCTGATTAGTCGACTAATCGCAAAAATAATCGGTGACTAGTCGACTATCAAAATAATCGTTTGTGGCGGCCCTAGACCTCACTAACCAATGTGAAAAATCACCTCCATCTTTTCGGTCCAGTCTAATCCGTATAGTCCTAGATGTTCCAAGAAATGCTCAAAAGCCTCATTCCTTGAATTTGCTGTTGTGGTATCAGCTGTGAACTGACCTCAGCTAAGCATAGCAGCACCTTAAAAGTGAACATGCAGGCATTCTGATGTCATCATGAGTATAAACCATAGACAGAATAAAAGATGGGCGTAGCTTCAAGAGAGTGAAGCCAAAGTGTAATAACCTTTAACGTGTATTCTTTTGAATGGCCACCAGATGGTGATACGTATGGCTTTAAATTGACTTCTGGTCCTGTACAAGTCTATGGATGAACGGCTTTCTGTCTTGACTTCTCGAAACACTTTATTGATGGGTTTCTGGGCTTACGTGATCAGTTTGTAGTGTACCACAGCTGAATCAACAATTACATTAATCTCCAAGGACAAACTTCTTGAAACTGCTTCAAACCTGTAATACTTTTAAACTAATTTAGATTTGTGTGATGGATTAAAGTCCACAGTTGGTTTTCTGAAGTGTAGCTGTGATATCCAAGTATTGTGGCCAAGTTTGTTTGTTTTCTTTCTTAAAGTTGCACTTTAATAAGACCAGTGGGCCAGATGGTGTTTCAGTTTTTCTTCTTCAAACATTTGCTGACGAGCTGACCCCGGCACAAAGCCCTTTATTCCCATTCTCTGTTCCATTCATGCAATATGGAGGAAAAAGCTGCCATTATATTAACACAAATACAGCTTTACACTTCTCACTTTCAGAAAAGTGAAACATTTTGATCCAAAACTCTTTCTTCATTGACAGGCTTTCTTTGTGTTAGCTGGTTTAACAAAACTCCTGGATGGAGTTGGAGAGAATCACTGTGACACATCATCTGGCTCTTCTTCCAGACAAATTGACAAATTAGTGAACATTAAACAGTCCCATAGCTTAATAAAGGACATGTGGAAGTTTAGTCTCCAGATCAGTTTAATTGGCATTCTTGGTGATGGATAGCAAATGTAAATGATCAGTTTTCTAATCTGTGTCCGAGTAGCTGTAGTTCCAGCTGTGCAAAAGACTGCTGGAACTACAAAGGGATCAAACATAAAAACAAATTCCAGTGACAATAACACAGTTTGCACTGCTTTAACTTTGCAGCTGGGCTTCATTCAGAAGTGTTTGGAGGGTACAGCTCGACAGTTTGCATGTGCAATGCGTGTTCCTTCAACAGAGGATCTATATCGCACACAAAACAGACTGTAGACTTAATAAATGGTGAAAACGTGGCACTTCCAGCTGATTTTAAACAAACACTCCAAACATAAACTGTTCTGGACCGAGTTATGTTTTCAGCACAAGTTACCATGGTGATGTAGCCAGGTAAAAGGAAAGCTACTTAAGCTGGACTGAACACTAGTTTTTAGGCATAGTTATATTTATTTACAGACAAAGTTGATCTGAGGCTGATGTTCGTGTTGTTTTTTTTTTTTTTCAGGGTTTTTGAAAAAGTTTTAGTTTGATGGGCTAACCTTAAGATTAATCACTGTATTTGGTGTTTATCCAGATACCATGGAAGGCATTACCTTGGCCTCCAGTAACACTGTGAGGAATCTTGGAGTCATTTTGACCAGGATATGTCCTTCAGCATGCACATATTAAACAAATGTGTAGGACTGCTTTCTTTCATCTGTGCAGTATCTCTAAAGTTAGAAACATCCTGTCTGAGACTGATGCTGAAAAACTAGTTTACGCATTTGTTACTTTTAGGTTGGACAAATTAATTTATTATTATCAGGTTGTTCTAAAAAGTTCCCTTGAAAGCCTTCAGTTAATCTTAAACACTGCAGGGAGCATACTGACAGCACTGGCCTTCTGCTCGACCATTTCTGATTTGCATAAAAATTTTATGGCTAAATTTGAACATGTATATTGACTTTCAGATGTTTTTTTTCACAGTCCTTGAAATTTTAGGCCATATTTGGACATCAATATCTCCAAAAACGATTAAAGTTAAAAACTCACCATTTTCACTGGTCTTTCCTAACATTAAATTGAATTAGGACTTCTAGTTTAGGGTAGATACATCAAAAATGTTTGAGTGTTGACTAGTTAAAATATGAAAAAAGAAAATTAAACTGAAAGAATGAAATACTGGAGTTTCCAGATGGTACTGTAATTATAACTGAGAACATAATTTGTTAAATATGTATATTTTTCATTTTTGAGACCTACTCCCCTGCAGGAGTCTAATTCAGGTGGCAGTGTAAAAACTCTAATACATAAAAATAAATGTAGCCAAACGATTCATGCAAACAGGATGATTTCACAGGAGTAGTCTTGCGAGGTCAAGCTGTGGTGTCTAAATGGCCGAACTGGTAGTCTGACACAAGATGCTAACCTAATGTCACGACTGCTGCAGGCAAGCAGGGATCAGACAGTCGGTGTGTTGACTGTCTAAATGAGTGTTGCATGAATTGTAATATAAAAATAAAAATGCTACATTGTTGCATTTTAATATCTCTTTGTACATTTCAAACTAAACCTGAATTATTAGTCAGCTCCAGGGCACTAGGTCTTGAAATGATAGGTAGAGTAGGACTTGAAAATGAAAAATCTGAACAAATTTTTTATCTTAGTTAAAATCAAAATACCATCTGGAAACTCAGATTTTGTTCTGTTTGGATAATAATACCTACTGATATTTTTGTGGCATGACTAATAATCCGCTCCATCCAGCATGAAAATACCATTTTCTTCTTTTTTGTTTTACTAAGAATTTCACATTAAACTATTCTGCATGCTTTATTACAACTACATATGATTCAGAAATAGTCTTTTGCAATATGGCATATTTTTATTAGTGTGTGCTCAAATTTAGACTTTGCAGGAACACTTGATTCTTTTTAAATTAAATTAAAATTCAGACACTGAAGACACCAGATAGATTAAAGACCCTGACTTAGGGCAATGAAAAGTTCAGGCTTTTATCTTTTAACAGTGTTTAGGATATCCATCCATCCATTCGCTTCCGCTTATCCTTTTCAGGGTCGCGGGGGGTGCTGGAGCCTATCCCAGCTGGCATAGGGCGAGAGGCGGGGTACACGGCAGCACGGTGGTTAGCACTGTTGCTAGCACTGTTGCTGCACAGCAAGAAGGTCCTGAGTTCAATTCCACCATCAGGCCGGGGTCTTTCTGTGTGGAGTTTGCATGTTCTCCCCGTGTTTGCGTGGGTTCCCTCCGGGTACTCCGGCTTCCTCCCACCGTCCAAAGACATGCAGCTTGTGGGGATAGGTTAATTGATTAATCCAAATTGTC
Source organism: Pelmatolapia mariae (assembly GCF_036321145.2). NCBI lineage: Eukaryota > Metazoa > Chordata > Actinopteri > Cichliformes > Cichlidae > Pelmatolapia > Pelmatolapia mariae. Next base: position 6,737,783 of record NC_086230.1, on the reverse strand, counting down.
CATAGGTGTGAATGCACGAGTGAATGTGTTTAGGATATTGGTCTTCAAACATTGAATCAGATGTGGGGAAAAATGGTCTGAAGGGTTAGCAAAGAGACCTTTTTTTAAAAAAAAAAAGAAAAAGATGTAGATCTTGAAAAGTATTCAATACAGGAAACTAAATTTCACAGCAGTCATACTACGTGTTCAAAGTTTGGACTATTAATCATTTATTTTAGGCAAATTGCACAGTTGATCGGAAAATCTTTAAAAACATTTGCTGACTTGAGATGGATGATTGAAGTTTTTCCCTTTGTGTGTTTCTGTTGGAGGCTTCTTCCTGTTAAAGGGAGTTTTTCCTTCCCACCATTGCAGAGTGCTTGCTCACAGGAAGGTGCTTGATTGTTGGGCACTGTTTACCTTACAGTGTAAAGCAACTTGAGGAGACTGTTGTTGTGTTTTGGAATTGGAAATTATGTTAAGTTGTTCTGACATGAGTGCTTGTACCAAATTTATTGTAAAACCACGATATTCACGCCAGGACATTTCTCTCAAAATCAATGTTAATTACCAGCCAGTATGATGGACAGCACTAACATCTGCTATCTTTTCTATTTTCACCGCAGAGAGAAGCTCATTGCCGCAAACATGGCCAAAATGCCCAAGATGATAGCAGACTGGCGCAGAGAAAAGCGTGAAACCAAACAGAAGCTAAAGGAGGAGAAGGCTCGCCGTACAAGGTTGCTGGCTGAGGCCAGAGAGCGTTTTGGCTATACAGTGGACCCCCGCAGCCCCAAGTTCTTGGAAATGGTTGCTGAAATAGAAAAGGAAGAGAAGAAGAAGAAGAAACTAATGAAACGCAGACTGAGAGAGGAACAGGCAACAGGCTCCGATGCACCTCCTGCTGCCTCCTCATAGTCTTGGACCGAGTCGTTAAGACGTAAATAACTGTTGGGCCTGGGTCAGATTGTGTTTGATAAGTTTGAAGGTGTGCTGTTTAGTACAGTTCAATGGAACCGTTAAAATGGCTAAAAATAAGTTTTGTCCTTCTGTGAAGATGTGACGAGTCCAACTTTCAACTTTGTTTTTCAGGACTGCTCCAAATAAACCATCTCAGAAATAAATACAACCTCTGCACAGATGGTGTGGGTGTGTTTAAAACATGACACGAGGCCAAGTTCAGCAATTTTCATGATTGCAGATATCCATAAGAACAATTTATTTATACAAAAATAATTTTTACACTCAAGTTTTTTGAAAAGTGCACACGTCGTGTCTCAGCACTGATGCACGATTCATTCGAGCACACCGACGCGCTGAGTGTGAACAGCAGTAAGCCCATAGTTTAGCCTCACTGGCTCTGCCGTGCTCTTATGCTGCACCCGTACAGAATGGGCCCGCCGTGCACGAGCCAGTCCTCCTTCATGCTCGTTATCTTTGTCTAAAATATGTTTGTGCAGCTGCACATGAAATGCTCTAGCCATCTCAACATCTCATACAATACCAAACATGTGGCAGTAGCAGCATCTAACCCTGTAAGGTCCAAGTTCTCATCGGTGATGATGAAGTAACACCAACCCAAAACTTAACCCAAACTCACTGGTGGGAAAAAATAAAAACTTTGAGGGTAAATTAAAGTTCATGTGTGTCTGTAGGAATGCAGAATTTAAAAAAAAAAGTCCACATTTGGGAGAAACATTACTTTCAGAAGCCAAATATCATATTTTAATGTGTTAGGGTTCGTAGTACTTAGACGTCACAGGAGTGACTACTGCATATTACACAGAGCTCTTTTAGAACAGTAAAATAAATTCATTGCATTTCATTAGGTTTTAATTCTATTAAATATTTCTCGTGGCTTCCAATTGCTTAAGATATGGTGTTTATCAGTGTAAACAATAAAACCATGGCCTATAAAATACATGTCAAGTGTGTGTGAACCTGTAGAAGGTGGTGAAATTAAAGGTCCCTCAGCTGTGCCTCACTGACAAATATTCTACAGATTACACCTTTGTCCAGCTTAAATTGTGGAGTGCATATGATCACACAAAGGTAAACCTGACCACAGCAATACCATACCCAGTGTACACTTGTTGAAAAAGGCACTTTGGTCAAAAACTGAAGTAGCTGTAACTGTGAGGGGAATTGGAGACTCCAGCGGAAGGAGCCCAAGCAGTCTTAGAGGTGGGTGTCATCATCCTCACCGGGATCAGCCTTGAGTTTGGCAAGAGCAGCGTGCACCCTGAACTGTGTGCGAGACTCCATGGAGTAGTCTTTGTAGTTGTGCCTGTAAGTCAGAACAGCAGACGTGGTAAGGGCGTGTCCTACAATGAAACATAACTTGCCATACACATTATATGCTGCTGTTGGATGCATGTTTCTAAAGTACATGCAAGCAGATGGATGAGAAATGAATAAAAAAAGTGTTTGGCATCGGCACCCTTAAAGATGATCACGCTTGAAGAACTGGAGTCATTACCAGTTAATGGATAATACATGTTTACACAGGGACAGGGCGACCTCTAGTGTTCCCTACAGTTGCTAACAACCATTTTACTGCAGTCCTATTTAACAGACATGAAATTAAGACAGATTTTAATTATAATAAAAATATAGGTGATACTGGGCATGGATGACAGAATGCTATATCACAATATTTACCAATATAGAAATTTTTGATGGACAATTTGAGTAGAAGCTGGGAAAAGGGGGAACATTTTAAAGCAGTGTCACATGAAGGTAAAGCAGTCTGAATTGGCACAACTTGTTCCATTTCAGCAAATAACCCCTAAAAAACATCATCTTCCTAATTTTGCATTTCAGGATTCTGTGAGTTTTACAAGTACACTAATTTTGTTTACTTTTGGATACACACTAGCTGTTTCGTAGTGTTTCGATTTTACACTACGCCAAGATAACCTACCAACTACAGTACTAAAACCATAAAATAAAATAACATAACCACTTGTTATAACAAAGTATGCAGAAGAGCATCTCTGAGCACACATGGTGTTGAAGCTTGATGCAGATGGACTACAACGGCAGAAGACCACACTGGGTTGCCACTCCTGTCAGCTAGTCTTGAGTTCACATGAGCTCGTTGAAACTGAACAATAGCAGATCGGAATAAAGTTGCCTGGTATGATGAGTCTCGACTTCTTGTACAGCGTTCAGGTGGGGTCAAGTTTGGTATAAACAACATGAAAGCATGGATCCACCCTGCCTTGTATTAACAGTTCAGGCTGATTGTGACATAATTTTGCTGGGGATATTGTCTTGGCACACTTCGATCCCCTTTGTAACGTCTCAGCAGTGTTTAAACGCCAAGGCCTCCCTGAGTATTGCTGCTGACTGTGTCCAGCCCTTTATGACCGCTATGTACCCACTATCATGACAACCCAAGGTGTACCTAATGAACTGGCCAGCGAGCGTATACGTAATTTTGTTTTGTGGTGCAGCATGCCAGCACTTTAAACTTCCGTCCAACTAATTAGTGTCATTTACTACTCATTTACATACCATTGGCACTAAAGTGAAGCTGGGCTCATCATCTGCTCAGACTGAACTCAAATGGAAGCAAAAACGCGTGGCTATGTGAGGCACACTATGTGGGCTTGTTCAGTTGAAAGCCAGCTGAATAAGGTTCTAGCTCCCTGCCAGTGCCACTAAAATGGTAGAAAACTAGTGCAAACTTTTATATTCAAAACAGAATGCTGCAGTCTCACAATAATATGGATAGTGAAGACTAAAGGAGTAACTTACTTGGCCTTGTGCAGTATTTTAATAGCTTCGTCCCTTCTGCCTTGGACTATGTAAAGCAGACTGAGCTCCACGAGACAGTTGGGCACCAAGTAGTGATCAAACCTGATCTTCTTTTCACTGCAAAAAGAAGTGAGTTAAATATTCATTCAACACGGACATTCATTTAAGACATAGGCTATGATGTTGATCCTGCACTGTACTCAATGTGGCATCCTTGGGAAGGCTGAGGGTTGTGCTGCAGGTGGCTGACCAATTTGGTGAATAAACAAACGTCTCTCATGAGGACTGTCAGTGTAATTTAAGCTGGAAGTCCTTCTTGATTGCCACGCAAATATTCACACTGTGACGTAGTGAGATGAGAGTTTTATGGCTGCAAAACAAACACGGCACTGAAAGGACGTCCAATGAAGAGTTACCCTGATACGTTTTAAAAGGAAGACCTGCAGAATTTATGCAATGTTTGGAAAATCAGAGAAAACACTAATGTAAAAAGCTTGTATTACAGGTTTTAGTAGAAGTAGTAAGATTCTGAAGTACTCAATCCTCTTCTGCCACTAATTCAAGAAAACATAGTGTGTTAACCAGTGTTGCCAAAAAAACTTTGCAATCAAAGGCTGATATTCATTTGTTCACACAAGATTATTCGATTCTGAATAAACTGCTTTCATTGTGAGCAGGAAATAACTTGCCTGCGTCTGAAACTCTGCTAGAGCTCACCTGGAACACACTTTGTTAAAGCACTCTTCAGCGGCCTGGAGGAGGCCTTGATTCTTCAAACAAAGGCCCTTCAACATGTGGATCACACAGCGGTCGTCCACTGTGTACTCATTTACTGCAGGGGACGGAGCAGACGCCATAAGCAAACATGAAAAACTGCGTGTTCCTGTTTCAGTTTGGAAAAGGGCAGCAATACCAGGAGCTTCCAGTAGAGTGCGCTCTGCCTCCACCAACGTCTGCATCATGCCTTCCGTTAGCTCTGGTCTCTTGTTGATCATACTGAATCCATTCCACATGTACATCATTTCCTGTAATGAAGCAGTTCATATTGTTGGGACGCTCTTTTAATCAAACATAGCAGTCGTTATATGTGTTTATTTTATTTCGTAACTCTTACCAGCACTGGTACAGGTAACCTGACTGGGAGGGCAGCCTTGTAGCGTCTGGCTTTACGAATTGCAAACTTCTCCGTTGGAGGAGACTTCCCCGCTATCTTCTGCTTCAAGGTAGGCACTTGTCTAAAACGACAGGGGATATACAAAGACACACCAACGCATGATTCAGTTAGTAAGACGACACCTAAGTACACCATGTGACTGTTTGAGTGTAGGCTGTTACTCTGCTGTTTACCTCAGCTGTCAATATGTGTCCGTGTCTATTTATTGTAAAGTAGGCTATAAGACTTTGTGAAAGGATAAAAATCGATTGACCAGCGAAGCTCACTTCTTTCCAATGACTGCGATACGGAGGTGAGTTGCTGAGGATATCCTGAACTTTTCTGACGGTGAGGGCTACCACTATTAGCCCCTGTTAGCTGCTGTTAGTTAGTGTTAGTAGTGAAAATTTCTTTGACATGGATTTAACATTGTTGGACTTAGCAAATAAACTCTCATGTGATGTAAGAATGTAATCTCTTTTTATCAGAGGGAAAGTTTGACTTTTAGGACCCTTGAGCCAATAATTAGCTGGCTTAATGTTAGCTTATAACCAGCTAATACAATGTTAGCTAATGACAAGGTGTTTTTGTGGTTTCGTTTGTGGTTTTGTTGTCAGCTGTCTGGAGATTTGACGAGTGCACGTCTAATTTGCTGACAATAAGTAATTGCAACAATATTGGGAATAAATAAGAATGTCATTTCACGTTTTCCTTTGTTAAAGCCCTGACTTGAGATCAGGAGATGAGGCTTGAGGTGAGGAGGAAGGGGATAAGATTTTATTCAGATGCCAGTCATGTTGTCTCTTTCCTTTCCGTTTTTGCTTCTAGAAATGATCCCTCATATTAAATTTGCCTTCACAGCAAAAAGCCTGTGAGTTCTTTTCTCCTTTCCTTTGGTGTGCTACATATGTGGATGGTCTCTAACCACATATGTGATTAAACACGATTAAGTGGAATAGCTATGTCCATCCAGGCCACTGTATTCAAGATGGCAGGCCAACATGTTGGCTTCCACAAACTGGTGCCTACTCAATCTGTAGGAAGACAAAATTCCACACTAATTAACATTTTCACTTCAAAGTTTGGTCTTCTCCATATTCTAAAGGAAAAATATTCTTCCCATTTAGCTGTTAAATGTACCACGGTGTTCATCCATGTGAAAAATGAAACCAATAACCAAAGTGCCTGAAACCCGTATTCTAACTGAAAGCGCCAGATGGCGATACCTGTGGTAGTATTACTTATTGAAGAAATAAAATTCTGTTTTTAGGCATGTCACGTTTCAGAATGGAGGGTTATCTGTTGTACAAAACCACATGCTCATTGGTTAAGGACCGGTTATTCACAAACCAATGAATGTGACGCAGTGACCTACGTCCCTCTTTGTTGTGTCTAGTTATATTTTTGCAACCAAGATGGCGACCGCTGAAATGCTGGTCCCAACTGTTTAAAACAGAACAACAGAAAGCAGTGGATGCCATCACAGTAGCTATGTTTTTTTTTTAAAAATATTGTCTGTATTGTAAGCAAAAAGCACAGAGACATTTACGTGAACAATACCGCTCACCTCACAGCATCTATACTGGTAAAGAGGAAGTAAGACAAAGGGATATAATCCCTGCTTACCTAAAGAGTTCTACCTCGTCCTCCCCAAAAGGCCTGGCCTCATCTTTAGGCAGCATACTGAGGTAAGCAGCTTTCATGTACACATACATGGCCTAACAGGGAGAACCATAAAGAAAGGATTCATGTATTAAATCTTCAAAATGTCTGACAATAAATTTTATTCTGATCTTCTCCCATCATAATTTCTGTACCTTGGACCAACGACTCTCCTTGCTCAGCAGGTCAGCGTAGAAGTACGCCATCTTCCACGCACGCTTGTACGTGAAGCACCACATCAGCTCCCAGTAGCACATGTGGTGAAACTGCTTCCATGTCTGCTGGGCCTTACAGCCGTCTTCAAAGAGTTTCACTGCCTGAAAGCACAGAGAAATTAAACCGTAGAGCAGAAGAACACGGACAGTGACAAGGCATGTTGTACATTAAATATTAACACTGGGCGCTGGTTTCTTGGAGCTCATTTCCTTAAAAACATAGAAACACTGCCACAGCAAGTGACGTATCATAGATGCTCCTCATACCCTCAAGAAGTGCAATCAAGCAATGTTTTCTTGACATTTTGCAAAACACACCTCATCAATGTTCCCTTTGATTTCCTCAGTTCGACCAGCAAAGAAGAGGAATATGGCCCCCTAAAGAAAAGAGAGAAAAATGTACAAATCTAAACACTGTTAAATTCTCATCTATCTGGAAGCAAGCACATCATACAACAATCATTCTTGGCAGTGTTTGATCAAGAAATTTTCATCCGAGCGCTCAGTTTGTTCTCTGGGATGGGCTGTGAGTAAAAGGTGGAGCAGAGAGAAGGATTGTGAATTTACAAGAATGTGCGTCATGTGGAGTGGTAGTGATGGCATGAAGCAAGCGTGACATGGACGAGAGACCTCTGCAAGGATCGTGCGAGTGGAAGTTTGAGACAGTATCGGGTCAAAGGAATCAAGGTGTGGATGGATGGCAACGTGAATACAATCAACGACTGTGTGAAAACTATGGCGTGAACCTGTCAGAGACAATATACATTTACAAGCAATACAAAAAACCAGAAATTTTTGGCAATAATAAATGATTCTGTTTTGCCTTTTTGGCCAAAATTCCTATCGGTTATCATACGTTTGTTCTGACCACTATAAGAATCATTCTGTGTATGGAACTTCAACTATGGCAAGCAGAGTTGGTCAAAGTTTAACCACATTACTCCATACAGTTTCTTTGTTGCCAAGTTCCACTCTTATCAGCTACTCTAGTGTGTGCAAATATGAGTTCAACTAATGTCATCCCACCATCCATTTTCTTCTGCTTATCCAATTCAGAGTCAGAACTGGGATGGAGCCTATTCCAGTGTTCATAAGGAGGGAGACGGGGTACATTACAGATTGTTCGCCAACATAACGGGCTAACAGAGAGGGACAGACATCTATTCACACTCACATTCACACTAGAGACAATTTAGAGCCGCCAGTTAACCTAAACAGTCTTTGGACTATGGGAGAAAGCCAGAGTACCTGGAAAATATGCCAACATTACACAGAAAGGCTGGCTGTTGGATTCAAATCCAGCTAACCACCATACTACTGTGCAGACTTCAAATACTAAAAATTATGAGTTAAAAATTCCTACATCCCTGTGTCCTGTTTTGTCTGGCCAAATGTTAGAAACCCAAACACATTCAGTTAATGGGGAACTTAAAAAAGGGTCACATTTAGATTAAAAAAACCTTTAAAAAACAATTTGATCATCAGAATCAGATCATCAGAAATGTGTTTATTAATCAGCCAGTTGTCACAGTGCTGACTACAATGCAGTCAGCTTCTGCCATGTCATCAAAACCAAAACATTTAAACATCAAAACAGAAATGACACTTTAATAAAGAACTCTAAAGAACAGTATCGACGTTCCATAAGTTGGTGTACTTATTTAAAAAATAAAATCAGTCAAATCTGAAGCAGCAAACCAAAAGACTCTTCTTCAAATACTTACTCGTTATGTAAACATGGATGTATTTGAAGAGCAGCCAGTGATACCGACAGTTACAAAAGACAAAATGGCACTGACAGGAGTGCAGGCACGCTAGTTTTCATTCTTTGTATTGATTAAACAGTCCCTGAATCCAAAAGAGATTTTATTTCCATGGGACTCACAACATGGAAGGAAAACTGGAAGCTATATTCTGCTGCCTAACGTAACAGAGCGTCTTGAACTGAGCTGCTCTGGGCTGCAAAAGACATTACTGGGTTGGTGGTAATAACTTTAGCTGTCTTCAAGAGTTTTTTTTTAAATGCTTGAATCATAGTTTAGTCTATGGTACAGTATATGGTTGAAACATCATGACTACCTCGAAGGTTTACCATAGCTGCTAAACTAACTGCTGACACACTAACCAGCAGGGCAGCTAGTCACAAGGAAACCCTGAAAAGTTCAATAAAATAGCCTCAAATGTTTTTAGGACTCCTTTTTCCATTTTATCTCACACTTGCAGACTGAATCAACCAATCACAATTAAACTGACAGGAACCAATTTTCTTACATAATGTTTCCACCTCAAATGTTGTCTGTTAGCAACAATGCATATCCTGTCTTACCCCAGTCTGTGAGTCATTTACAGGAGACTAACACACAGTTCGTAAACAACATCATTATAAAGTGGTTTATTGTGTAACCAGAAAAAAATGCATTTCATTTCTATAACACTTTTAAACCCAAAGTGCTTTACACTAAAATAAAATAGAATAACAAAATTGACGCTGCACACATTCACCGTGTTTACATGACATATCCCAACAGCAGCCCATCATCCAATTACAGTTCTAGAAACCAGCAGTTTCCAAACGCTTAACAAAAAATGTATGTCCTTAAATACAAAAACTGTTACAGTTGATGTCTGAGGTCAGAGTTTCAGTGCAACAACAGCAAAGACACGAGCCCCTTCTGAAATAAGTTTGACCACAACATGATCAGACTGACCGAGAAGCCGACATTAATGATCCTGCAGCATTATCTACCACATATGTATATACAACCCCATTAAAGGCTTCTGGATACTGGATTCTGTAATTAGCCAGTGCAAGGCTAATAACAGTATACAGTTATATTCCAATATATTCCAGTTTAGAAGTAACAAAGACATGCATAACGCTTTGTAGATCAGAAGGTTGCAAAGATGTTTTTAGTCTGGAGGTTGTTCTGAGGTGGAAGAAACTGATCTTTACCACCGCATTTATTTGTTTGTCTAAATGTAAATGTGTCAAAAGTTTTTAAGCTGTGTTTTTAATAAAAGGAGTTAAATAGCCCAGGTAATGTTTCAGCCTCTCAGTTAATACTGGAGAGCTTCGGTTTTGAACTGACTTAACTGTAAGAAAGTGTGGGAGGTCTAATTTTTTTAATATCCAAAAATGCACTCATCGAGCCTTCTTATGTAATAGTGATTTCCAAGATTCAAAAGGTAAATACAACCATAAATCATCTGTATATGAAAAGAAATGTTATGTTGGCAGATAATTTGACCATGAGGGAGCATGCAGCAAAGAAAAAAAGAACAGGCCCTGAGACAGATGCCTGTGGAACTCCAGGTGTCACATTAAGTGTTAGCCAAGTGAGAGTCAAATGCTTGACTGCTGCACAGTCTCCGAGTGCTCACTGAGTAAGTCACAGTCAAAAAGGTTAAAAGCAGCACTCAAGTCCAGCAAAACTGAGATAGAACAATCACCGAGCACAATATTGTTTGTTACTTTCAAAAAAGCAGACTCAATACCATGAAAGGCCCTGAGACCTGACTGAAAGGTCTCATAGTCTCTAGTCTAGTAAGGACGATAGTTGAATACAGACAAGTTTTTATAAAACTTTTTTAAATAATTAGAGTAAGTTACCCGTGGGTAGCGCAGACGGAAAGGTTTCAGCAATCTCTCAGCTTCCACCACCTCTCCCTCGCCTGTCCCTGAGAGGATAAAATGGACATATAATATAACACAGACGTCTTGTAGGAATGATTTAAAAAAACTGAATTTTAGCACTACCTAGTATGAATGTGAGGAAGGTGTAGTAGCAGAGCAGCAGCAGAGCACACAGCATAGAGCGCAAGTTCATCCCCGTCGCACCATCGTTCAAAAGAGACAAGCCGTATTCCTGAACAGGATTAAAAAGAAAACAGAAAATATCATAAAATAACAGGTGTCAGCTAATGATTAAACACACAGAGGTGGAAGTGTATGTTCATTGCACCTTGTCTCCAGAGAAGCCTGCAAACTCCAAAACTTTGAGTATCCGTGGAGGGAAGAGAGAGAGAGTCTGTAAGCAAAGAAGATCTGATAAACTGAATAATACAAACACGTAATTATACACATGCAGCCACCCAGCAGTGCAAATATATAATGTGGGACATACCAGATTAAACGCCCCTATCCCGAATGCTATTCCTCCCTCTAAGTGAACGTGGCTGGGTTCTTTGAGACAGTGGTGCGATTTTATGAAGGAATGCAGCTCTCTGCATTATGGAAGACAAGTATTTCAGCTTTCTAATCACACAGCTTATCATATCACCTTTTTACTACAGAGGTTAATGAAAAGTAAAAACATGGAAGCGTTCAGGAAACACTTGTTCGAGACTGCTTTGACTTCTATCATTTCTTGTATCTCACAATATTCTGGACTTGCATTTGTGATAAATCGGCAAATCCTTCAACTGTAAAACTGGTGAAGTAGCCGTTTAATAATCACAGCGCAAATATGTTTTAGTGACTGCATTATGTTTAGACATTAAATACAGACAAGTGAACGTAAAGTTCAAAATTACTTTAAATTACTATACTGCATTATAAACATTACACATTTACTTAAAAAAGCTTCTTGTTTCATTGTTTACTTACTTGTAAATAAGGTAACTGTTTCGTACTTTGATTCCTCCTTTGATAAAACTCACCATGTTCTCATCCTGCAAAAAAGTGCAACAAATGCATCGCTACATTTTACCTGTGTGTTGTTTGCAAACAAATTTAACATGACACAAATGGTTTTTGCATGCTATGTGTTATATGAGGCAAGTTCTACAGCTTGTGCAGCCTTAAGAAAACTAGACTGGGAGGTTGTGCTGTTTTTGAATGTGTAGAGAAATTGTTACTTTGTTAGAAGGATATTAGCATACTGCACCTGCAGGAAGGTGAGGGCAGCTCTTTGGAGTTGACACTCTGCATAACAGACTTCTGCATGGAGCTGCACTGCAAAAACACATCCATATATACACAGATTAAATGATAAATGATATATGATGAAGTGTAAAATCTAGGTATACTCCTTGGTTTGGTGTTCATCTACCAGGCAGGTGCTTCCTAGCTTAACCCTCCATATGTAAACCTGACTGAAGACATTTAGTCAGCTTATCAGTTCGAATACATTTTATTTACATATTGCAAGATAACACCAATAGGTACCTCAAGATTCTTTTATAGAAATGGTAAAGACCCTATAATATGAGACATACAGGCCCCTTTATGCAAGAATGTGGCAATGTGGAGAGGAAGAACTCTGAGGCTGAGGGTTCCTAGCCTCAATGGTTCAGAGTGGCGGGGTCAACTGCAGAAATAATGGTTTCACTGCTACATCACAGCAAGGAATGAAAAACAAAAGTTGTCTGTATGTGTTCATGAATAGCTGGGGTCCATCAGGGATTAGTGCTGGAACAACTATTGTTCATTTTCTTTTTTCTAGGTTCTCTGATCTGTTTAATACACTTTTAGTCACACTGTTAAAGCAGATCTACGGGTACAAGTATGAGTCTGCCAGCCAATCACATAGCTGCATTCTGAAATACTCAACATCTATAACTCTATAACTTTGGCTGTAGGATAATTTTGAGCCAACATTAGTAACACTTCCATGCATTGTTACATTGTTAAACTGTAATTCTTTGGTTATCCTGATTTTTTTTCTTAGCTCAACTGTCATTTTAATTTTTCCTATATAGGTCTACAACCTGCACTCCCATCAGCCTCAGCTATACTGGAAAAAACTACATGCAAAATACATGACAGCACGTTAGAATGGTATCACATTAAACCAAGGTGGCAAACACAGTAAAAATTATGCACGCTTATGATCAGTTTTTTCAGCAATGTTAGTGAGATCACGTTGGTATATCAATGTATACTGGAACTTTTTGAGAGGATTCTAAAATGTGGATTCTGTTCATCCAGATGTAGTAACTTAGTCTCAGACTCTTCCTAGACTGCAGAAAGAACTTGCATGAGTAAAGAAATGTTTTTCCCCACCGAAAATGCAACGTCCAGGGGTGTTTAAAGATATCTATTTAAGTACAGGCATATGGGGAAATTGGCTTCTTTAAAAAAAATGTAATTAAATAAAATGACCTAAAATAGACATTTCTCCACTGCATTTTTGTCTTGGAAGGATCCTTTAGAACTACACGAGTGGCACATTTAAGCCTTTTACCTTCAGAAAGTGACCCTCCTGCTGATTTGTTGGAAAGGCTGGAAGACTTCCGTCGAAACCTGAAAACAAAAATCAAATGGTACTTCAGGACACTCAGACACTGACTACTGCAACCATGTTATCGGACACATCAACCATTTGCCAATCAAATGTGTCTATTTTCTGTTATCTAAGAAGTTGCTATTGTGAATTATATTATGCAAACACAGTCAAACTGGTACTATGGTCACATGAGAGCCATAAAAGTACATGCAGCTCTTAAAATTTGCCTCTGTGGCTCATGGAATGTGGAAGAATAGTTCACTGCATCCAAACTGAGGATTGGGGGGTGTTACCATCGTTAACTTTTGTATGACAGAATCAGGGGACAACAATCTAGACATCCTGACCTCTGACAGACGTCCTGGGCACTCTTCATGGTATTTCCTGCATTGGTGATGTCATCCTGCTGGAAAGTCATCATTGCCTGCATTTCCAACACTGTGGCGTAGATAAGAGCATGGTACATGCTCTCATTCACTCTACATAAAAAACACAGAGTTGCAGGATCAACATCACACACCTCAGGCTGTAAGCAAACATGCAGTTACTGTATGACCTCTGCATTTCCCTGTTGCGCAAAGATAAGAGTAAATATCTGGCTCTTTTTATTCTTCCTATCTCTTCCACCATCCCAGTCCGTCTTGTGCAGAGTGTTTATTTTGCAGGCCTAACAGTCTGTCCACTGTTGAATCAGTCAGACCTTGGGCGTCAGCTTCGGCAAACACTTCATATCCTGGAGAACTGAAGCCTGACAGGAAGGCCACTGCTTCACGGTTCACACCATATAAGTCTCTAAATATCACCAGAGGCTAAAATACTGCTGACATCATGCTGAAAATGTGAACGCTGTGAAACGAAGCACTCACACCACAAGTGCATACAGCCTGCATTATAAGAGTTAGATGAAACCTCCGGAGAGCAAAAACCTGACTATGGATTGTTGTGTCACCTTGGTCGCAGCTTCTCCAGGCTCTCATTGAAGTGGTTGTTAAGGAAGAGATCCAACGCTTCCATACAGTCATCCAAGCACTCTTTTAGGGTCATCTCAGAGGAGCTGTTGCACGTACACGTACACACACACACACACACACACACACACACACACACACACAGCTGTGACTCACGGTAAAACAAGCCTTGCAGTATTAGCATGAGATAATAGACAAGATCTATTCAGGTTCAGCGATTAACATGCCTTCCAGTTAAAGCTTACATCCGCGTTTACATGCAGGCATGTTTACTTTGTGAAATTTGTCTAAAAGACTCTTTAAACCCAGGCGTTGTTTAATAAGATCGCAGCAAGTGGGACAACGTATTAAATTAAAAACATACGGTAGCCTAATTGAGCTTTTTTTTTTTTTTAACTTGCGTTTGAAGTAACACCCTCCGTTTCACTACGTGAAAGAATGCAAAACTACACAAGTCTCCTTCCTGGTGCAGCACTTTTTTCTTACCTGCAATTATTTAAAAAATAACGTGGAAAAGGAAAGGCAAACGTTTTAAAAACATTTTTTTTTAAAAATCTGCTCATTCACGTTTCCCTGCTACAGACAAAGGTGAATAATCACATTTATAGATCTGCTCAGGTGGCTTTTCATCATTTGCCGAGCGATATGTCACCGCTGAAGTGGACAGACCCACACATAAACACTTTGTGGGAAACAACTCCAACTTTCGACGTGTCCTTGACTTTTCACTCGCCTCCCGTACTCACTTTTCCGCGGCGTTTGTCTCTCTCCCATTGGACATGTTCGCTCTCCGGGCGGCGCGCCTCCCAACACCTGTTAGGAGTTCAGCGGCACTCGCAGAAAATCGGGATGCATTCAGCTCTCACACCGCGACACCAAGCTTTCAGCTCTCACGCTTCTTCGCCTTGGCGTAAAAGCTGACAGTTAAGCTACCGAGGCTTTGCTGTCAGTTAAAGTTGACCAGAAATAAGAACATGCACTCCTCTGTGCTGATCCAACAGCCCGATACTGCGCATTGCGCAACAGAAGGGCAGCTCCTCCGCCTACCTCTGTGGCACCACTGCCACGCAGACACTACACCGTAACACTGATCAGTGTCAGGTGCTAGCAGCTCTTAAAGATCCATCTTAGTCTTGACTAAGAAGTTCGGTAACTTTCAACAGTGAATGGCGCCATTTTCCCTTTGTCTTCTTCTCCTCTCAAAAGTGAAAATGTTGAGTAAATTCTTCTTTGCGCCATTGCTGCATCTGATGCCATATGGACGCGACGATAGGCTGAGGGGAGAGCAAATATGATGAGGTGACAGAAAAGGGGATATTAATTCGCTGTTAATCAGAATTTAAAGGCAAATTATTTTGTTGCTGCTTCGTCTCTGGTACCTAAATAAGGAAGAGGTGAGTGTACAGTAAAATTCACGCGTCGGCTCACGTGTAATTCCACGGAATCGTGAATAGGGGTCAGTGTTGTAGTTATACCTCACGAGGAGACACAGATGCCAGAAGTGGTTCATCATCTAGTATTCTAAATTTACACCTTTTTATTTATTTTCTTTTTAAGAAAATTAACAGTTATTCCAAAATCTTGTTTATACAGCCCCTCTCACACTTTGCATCCCTGCTATGAACTGCTGGTACAATAGCAGTGCACTTGTTTGACAAACAAAGACAAAAGCAGGGTGAGATTGTGGGTAAAGGGTGGGACGGCGATGCGAAATGAATGACTTGTTGCAGTTTTGTATTTTCTAATTCGTTTTAATTTTTTTTCAATTTTAGTTTGACTTTTTGTTTTAGTTTCAGTTAGTGTACAGAGCAGGTTTGTTTGTTTCTGTTTAATTTTTTACTGTTTCAAAATGTTTCGTTTTAGTTTCGTTTTTATTGCTTTCACTTTTAGTCTTGTCAAGTATTACTGCACTGCAAGATGTAGGAAAATCCGCACAGGTATTTCAATAAAAACACTGAACTTTTTGGAAATGGACTCACAATCTTGTAGACATCCAAGGCCCCAAGAAGCGTGTGCATCAAAGGAATTACAGCCATGTCCATTTTCACAATTCCTGTATTATATGTGCAGGGAGGCTACTTTGTCAGTCGATGCATTTTAAAAGGATTTGTTATAAACTCACTGCCCCAGTCTAAGATCATGCAAAGAACTTATATACATGGTCTCCCATTTTTAGAGGTTAACATATAATTTGACAGTTTACAAAGTATATTTCATGGCCAGGTGAGGCCTGTCTCCTTGTTAGTTGTTGATACATGATGTAGACATCTGAAGTTGTTTTAAGGTGTTGAATTTGTATTTCATGAAGTCTCTGACTAACAGGGCTGTAATCAGGGCTTAGAAATGAATGAGGTCCAGAACCTTTCTCTTAACGCTGTGGATTTAAGGTGTGGCATCTGTTCTCCAGCAGAAAAGACTCCTGAAGAGACTCTGTCCTAGAGTTGCAATACAGTCAAAAAAACAGAAATGTTGGGAACTGTAAAAGGCTTGTACAACTTCCATCTTTTGCAGGAGCAACTGTGTATAAAGAAATATGGAAGAAGGCTGTTGTGTCTATGAAACAATTAAATAAAGCAAAATAAAATGTAGAATGGTTTCTTTACTTCAAATTACAATAGCACAGAGTTACTCAGAGCAATGTTTTTTAAAATTACCCTTCAAAATGGTGATGTCTTCTACTCATGTTTCATTCTCCCTGAGCATATTGTGACCTGACAAAGCTAAATTGATCACTTAACAATACATCACTTGTGCTGGATCTGTCTTTGATTAAAGGTAACATCTGTCCCCTATTTTCATACCACCATTAGAAATATTTATTTGTTTGAATTATAACCTTTTTCAAGCTGCTTGATTTTATAAAGCTTCTTAAACTGCAACATGACAACAAGAAGCAGTGTGTCACATTCAGTTCCTAGTTGGCCACTTGACTTTCTTTTTGTTTTCGGTCTTGAGCAATAGGCCGTCGGGCTTTCTGGAAGACTTTCTAAAACTTTTCTTTGAACTTTGGCTACTTTTTACATTCATTTTCAGTCATGCCTCTGTACCTGATCATTTTCAGAGAAACCCCAACAACAACAACAATATAGGTATGAACTAGGATCTGCTGACAGAGAGAGCGAGAGAGAGAGAGAGAGAGTCTTTCCTATTGAATATTTGTTCAGTATTGTATCAACCTCCTTAAATGTATAATTATTATTGGTGATTAAAATTCCAATTCAAGAAATAAAATGAAAGAAAATCCTTTAAATGCATTTATGTATTTCCAGACATACAGAGGATCTTTGAGTTGCAGCATTTACCTATATGAAAAAGTTGTTTTTGGAAAGCAGTTTATGCTATTACCAATCTGAATTAAAACAATTGATTTATATTATTTATTCAGCTGTTTAGCAGTTGGCCTTCTCTTTCATTAGATAACAGGAAATTAAAGTAACTACAGATCATGAGCTGACCGTAAAGTTCAAGATAGGAACCATTCCAGTCTAGAACACTAACAGTCTGCTTTACTTTGTAGCTCATGATCAGTTTTAGTGGATTTGTTTGAGATTTTTTTTTGTTATTTCTTATGAGATGTTAAAGTAAAAGCATCAAAAGGACACAGATCAGTGAGCATGGATGGGTGCCTGACGCTTTATCTGCAATTCCTCTGTTTGAACTGTAGGTGGAGCTGCTACATAAAACATTGACCCCAGACTAAAACATACAAAGGCTCCAGTGTTCCTCTTCTAACTGGACTACAACACAGGAATCAGCTCTTAGAACTACAAAGCGAAAACATAAATGTGTTTGATAGAAATACATACATTTTCAGTGATAACGTTCCAACTTCATTTGCCCACTAAACACTGGACATCAGATAGACGTGCAGATCATTTAAACAGGTGCTGGTCATATAATTAGAATATCATCAAAAAAGTTGATTTATTTCACTAATGCCATTCAAAAAGTGAAAGTTCATTCCACACAGACTGACATATTTTAAGTGTTGATTTCTTTTAATTTTGATGATTATAACTGACAAATAATGAAAACCCCAAATTCATCTCAGAAAATTTGAATATTTTGGCAGAGAGGGTGTCTGACTCCCAAATCCAAACTGGAAGCTGGATCCATAGAAGAGGGGCCTGAAAGCTGCAGGCTCCTCCCATTCTACTATTAAATAGTCTGAGAACTATAGAGTATCAAAGGGAAGGATAAAATATGGATACGACACATAACTGAAAAATGAAAAAACAAAACAAAACCAAAAAACAACCAAAAGTTATGTCATCAATTCAACGCTAATGTGTGCAGTGAGTGGGTGGGTGTTTCTGTCCTTTACAGAGCAAACGACATTCGAATAAACCCAAATGACCTGGAACAGAGAAAGAAACTGATTGTCGTCAGCCATATACAGAGAGAGCGGTTAACCAAAGTGACAAACACTGCTCTAACTAATACCCCACCAATCCAAGTAGTCACGAAACCTGGACGTAGACATAGAGGCCTGAGGGCCATCTCACACATTTATTCAGAATAAAACAGGTTTTTGTGTTTGTGTACTCGAGGACGTCAACATGACATGTTCAAGTACCCAGTAAACATCAGTGCAGACAGCTGGTTATAAAAATGTCATAAAAACAAAGCAGCCACTGTGACCATTGCTGCAGAGCAGAATGAACAATACTGATGGGGACTATGAGGGTTTGTAGTTTAATTCCTGCTCTTGCAGGATCAGTGAGTGTCTGTTTAAAGATAAACCTCATTAACAAAACTTTAGACCTCTGCTCCCCACGACATCACCAACAGTTCTGCAGGAGGACAGAACCCCCTGATTTAATCTACCATAATGCTCTGTGTTATGTTGTCATGGCAACATGAAGTCAAAAAAAATACAAATACAAAAATGCAAAAAAACAGGAGGACAACAAGACAGGCAGCTGGAGGAGCTTTTGAAGCAGGAAAACTTTTCTGGATTTATCTCAACTTAACTGGAAATTTTGCTAAACAAGTCAAGCTGGAAACAAGGAGGCAGCTGGTTGGATTATATCTGAGGACAGGACGCATGAAGGAGAAGCATGAGGAGAGAGAAAACAGCAGAGAGATGCTGTGGAGCTAATTGGGGATCAAGTCGAAGAAGCAAGCACCAAAACTGTGAGTAGACATCACACACCAAGAGCTAAAATTACTGTTGTGGTGGACCACTAGAGGGCTCCACTCACACCCAGTGTTGAGGAAGTGTGTTCCTGTGTTTTGTGGCGCGAGATGTGCAGTTGATGTTGGAGAGGAATAAAAGAAGGAGTGAGAACTGAGAGCTCTGTGTCGTTAATGCTTACCTCCACATTGGTGACCCCTGACTCGAGCATGCAACGGGCCGCAGATAACGCAGACTCCGCTATGGATGCATCAGCGGCCGCCGGACCTCCGCCTCCTGTTGCAGCTGCGTTCGCTGTGGCGCTGAAACTGCCGGACTTTTGGCTCCATGACCCCCCGTCATGGTTCGTACACGTGGAGGCTCAGTTCGCCCTTCGCGGCATCTCGGCTGGCGATACGAAGTATCACCATGTGGTGGCCTCGCTCGACCCGCTGGCCACCCGTCGCGCGATGACGCTCCTTCCACGCCTCCACCTGCCTCCCCCGGAGCATCCGCCCCCTTGCTGATGGCAGGGATTGCTACACGCCGGCACCGCAGAGAGAGCATCTGTTTCTACCATCAGCGTTTTGGCGACAGAGCGTGTCGCTGCCTGCCGCCTTGCGCTTTCACGGCCCAGGGAAATGGACCCGCCAGCGCGCCGTAGCAGCCGCGACCGCTGGCAATACAGAAAGGCTGCTCTTCATAGAGGACTCGCGCTCCGGGAGACGTTTTCTCGTGGACTCCGGCTCCCAGAAGAGCCTCCTTCCCCCTACCGCTGCCGACGGACTAGCAGCGAACTGTGGGCCACAGCTCATGGCAGCTAATGGCTCTCCCATCAAAACGTTTGGGGAAAGGTTGGTGACTGTTTGTTTTCATGGCCGGGATTTCCAGTGGAACTTTGTTGTTGCCGCTAGCTCTGTACCTATTTTAGGTGCTGATTTTCTGTGTGCTCATGGACTGCTTGTCGATGTTGCTAACAGACATTTAATTGATGCTCTCTCGTTTTCTTCGCTACCCTGTTTTACTCGGGCCACCGAGCCCCTGATTCGGGCTAATGTAGTGACCTCCGGGGATGCTTTTCAGCGTTTGCTTTTGGAATTTCCATCGCTGTCTGTCCCTAATTTCTCTAGCACGGTAACGAAGCATGGGGTTGAGCATTATATTCCCACGGTCGGGCCCCCGGTGTTCGCGCGCGCGCGCCGCCTCGACTCCGCGAAGCTGTCTGTCGCTCGGGAAGAGTTTGCAGCCATGGAGCGCCTTGGCATTGTACAGCGTTCGAACAGTGCATGGGCCTCTCCGCTTCACATGGTGCCCAAATCGGACGGTCGGTGGCGGCCATGCGGAGATTTCCGCCGTTTAATTAATGCCACGGAGAATGACCGTTACCCCATCCCCCACATTCAGGATTTTTCTGCCAATCTCGCCGGAACGTCGATTTTTTCTAAAATTGACTTGGTGCGGGGGTATTACCAAGTTCCCGTGCGCGCCGAAGACGTTCCTAAAACCGCTGTCATTACCCCCTTCGGCTTGTTCGAGTTTTTGCGCATGCCGTTTGGCCTGAAAGGTGCTGCCCAGACCTTTCAGCAGCTGATGGACTCCGTTTTGCGTGGGCTCCCGTTCGTTTTTGTTTATCTGGACGATATATTGGTGGCCAGCTGCTCAGCGAGCCAGCACGAGTCCCATCTGCGCGAGGTTTTCCAGCGTTTGGCAGCGCACGGCCTGATCATCAACCCTTCCAAGTGCCAGTTTGGGTTGCCTGTTCTGGATTTCCTCGGGCACCGCATTTCCGCTGAAGGTGTGGTTCCGTTGCCCGACAGAGTCCAGGCTGTTTCGGCTTTTCCGCGTGCCACGTCGGTTAAAGCGTTGCAGGAGTTCTTGGGGATGATAAATTTTTACAACTGCTTTCTCCCCTCTTTGTTGCCTTTTCGCCCCCCAAGAGACTCATTTCCTGTTCCTGGTCCTGTGCACCACTGCCTGCCTGACACTTTTGTTCCGAGTTCGTTGGACTCTGCTCGTTTCGTTTTCGTCAGGCACGATGCCCATAGGACTCCGCTGCGTCCACCATATGACGGGCCATACAGGGTTCTTAAACCAGGCAACAAACATTTCATTTTGGACTTTGGCGGTCGGCAGGAGGTTGTCTCTGTTGACAGACTTAAGCCTGCACATGTTATGCAAGAGGATCAGGTGGTCCCGGCCCAGGCCCCTCGCCGCGGCCGCCCACCTGCCACCGGGCTGATGGATTCTGTTTTTTCCCCCAGGAGCGACCCACAATCAACAGAGTCCGAGTCGTCTGCAGCTTTTTCTGACCACCAGTGCCAGCCTCGCTCCCGGGCTGGGTTGCCCTCTGTCAGTTCCCCACCCCCCTGGTTCAGCCGTTCCGGCCGTTTGCTTAAGCCCCGGGTCCTGGACTAGTTCTGCTGGGTGTTCGGAGGGGGGGGGGGCATGTGTGGTGGACCACTAGAGGGCTCCACTCACACCCAGTGTTGAGGAAGTGTGTTCCTGTGTTTTGTGGCGCGAGATGTGCAGTTGATGTTGGAGAGGAATAAAAGAAGGAGTGAGAACTGAGAGCTCTGTGTCGTTAATGCTTACCTCCACATTGGTGACCCCTGACTCGAGCATGCAACGGGCCGCAGATAACGCAGACTCCGCTATGGATGCATCAGCGGCCGCCGGACCTCCGCCTCCTGTTGCAGCTGCGTTCGCTGTGGCGCTGAAACTGCCGGACTTTTGGCTCCATGACCCCCCGTCATGGTTCGTACACGTGGAGGCTCAGTTCGCCCTTCGCGGCATCTCGGCTGGCGATACGAAGTATCACCATGTGGTGGCCTCGCTCGACCCGCTGGCCACCCGTCGCGCGATGACGCTCCTTCCACGCCTCCACCTGCCTCCCCCGGAGCATCCGCCCCCTTGCTGATGGCAGGGATTGCTACACGCCGGCACCGCAGAGAGAGCATCTGTTTCTACCATCAGCGTTTTGGCGACAGAGCGTGTCGCTGCCTGCCGCCTTGCGCTTTCACGGCCCAGGGAAATGGACCCGCCAGCGCGCCGTAGCAGCCGCGACCGCTGGCAATACAGAAAGGCTGCTCTTCATAGAGGACTCGCGCTCCGGGAGACGTTTTCTCGTGGACTCCGGCTCCCAGAAGAGCCTCCTTCCCCCTACCGCTGCCGACGGACTAGCAGCGAACTGTGGGCCACAGCTCATGGCAGCTAATGGCTCTCCCATCAAAACGTTTGGGGAAAGGTTGGTGACTGTTTGTTTTCATGGCCGGGATTTCCAGTGGAACTTTGTTGTTGCCGCTAGCTCTGTACCTATTTTAGGTGCTGATTTTCTGTGTGCTCATGGACTGCTTGTCGATGTTGCTAACAGACATTTAATTGATGCTCTCTCGTTTTCTTCGCTACCCTGTTTTACTCGGGCCACCGAGCCCCTGATTCGGGCTAATGTAGTGACCTCCGGGGATGCTTTTCAGCGTTTGCTTTTGGAATTTCCATCGCTGTCTGTCCCTAATTTCTCTAGCACGGTAACGAAGCATGGGGTTGAGCATTATATTCCCACGGTCGGGCCCCCGGTGTTCGCGCGCGCGCGCCGCCTCGACTCCGCGAAGCTGTCTGTCGCTCGGGAAGAGTTTGCAGCCATGGAGCGCCTTGGCATTGTACAGCGTTCGAACAGTGCATGGGCCTCTCCGCTTCACATGGTGCCCAAATCGGACGGTCGGTGGCGGCCATGCGGAGATTTCCGCCGTTTAATTAATGCCACGGAGAATGACCGTTACCCCATCCCCCACATTCAGGATTTTTCTGCCAATCTCGCCGGAACGTCGATTTTTTCTAAAATTGACTTGGTGCGGGGGTATCACCAAGTTCCCGTGCGCGCCGAAGACGTTCCTAAAACCGCTGTCATTACCCCCTTCGGCTTGTTCGAGTTTTTGCGCATGCCGTTTGGCCTGAAAGGTGCTGCCCAGACCTTTCAGCAGCTGATGGACTCCGTTTTGCGTGGGCTCCCGTTCGTTTTTGTTTATCTGGACGATATATTGGTGGCCAGCTGCTCAGCGAGCCAGCACGAGTCCCATCTGCGCGAGGTTTTCCAGCGTTTGGCAGCGCACGGCCTGATCATCAACCCTTCCAAGTGCCAGTTTGGGTTGCCTGTTCTGGATTTCCTCGGGCACCGCATTTCCGCTGAAGGTGTGGTTCCGTTGCCCGACAGAGTCCAGGCTGTTTCGGCTTTTCCGCGTGCCACGTCGGTTAAAGCGTTGCAGGAGTTCTTGGGGATGATAAATTTTTACAACTGCTTTCTCCCCTCTTTGTTGCCTTTTCGCCCCCCAAGAGACTCATTTCCTGTTCCTGGTCCTGTGCACCACTGCCTGCCTGACACTTTTGTTCCGAGTTCGTTGGACTCTGCTCGTTTCGTTTTCGTCAGGCACGATGCCCATAGGACTCCGCTGCGTCCACCATATGACGGGCCATACAGGGTTCTTAAACCAGGCAACAAACATTTCATTTTGGACTTTGGCGGTCGGCAGGAGGTTGTCTCTGTTGACAGACTTAAGCCTGCACATGTTATGCAAGAGGATCAGGTGGTCCCGGCCCAGGCCCCTCGCCGCGGCCGCCCACCTGCCACCGGGCTGATGGATTCTGTTTTTTCCCCCAGGAGCGACCCACAATCAACAGAGTCCGAGTCGTCTGCAGCTTTTTCTGACCACCAGTGCCAGCCTCGCTCCCGGGCTGGGTTGCCCTCTGTCAGTTCCCCACCCCCCTGGTTCAGCCGTTCCGGCCGTTTGCTTAAGCCCCGGGTCCTGGACTAGTTCTGCTGGGTGTTCGGAGGGGGGGGGGGCATGTGTGGTGGACCACTAGAGGGCTCCACTCACACCCAGTGTTGAGGAAGTGTGTTCCTGTGTTTTGTGGCGCGAGATGTGCAGTTGATGTTGGAGAGGAATAAAAGAAGGAGTGAGAACTGAGAGCTCTGTGTCGTTAATGCTTACCTCCACATTGGTGACCCCTGACTCGAGCATGCAACGGGCCGCAGATAACGCAGACTCCGCTATGGATGCATCAGCGGCCGCCGGACCTCCGCCTCCTGTTGCAGCTGCGTTCGCTGTGGCGCTGAAACTGCCGGACTTTTGGCTCCATGACCCCCCGTCATGGTTCGTACACGTGGAGGCTCAGTTCGCCCTTCGCGGCATCTCGGCTGGCGATACGAAGTATCACCATGTGGTGGCCTCGCTCGACCCGCTGGCCACCCGTCGCGCGATGACGCTCCTTCCACGCCTCCACCTGCCTCCCCCGGAGCATCCGCCCCCTTGCTGATGGCAGGGATTGCTACACGCCGGCACCGCAGAGAGAGCATCTGTTTCTACCATCAGCGTTTTGGCGACAGAGCGTGTCGCTGCCTGCCGCCTTGCGCTTTCACGGCCCAGGGAAATGGACCCGCCAGCGCGCCGTAGCAGCCGCGACCGCTGGCAATACAGAAAGGCTGCTCTTCATAGAGGACTCGCGCTCCGGGAGACGTTTTCTCGTGGACTCCGGCTCCCAGAAGAGCCTCCTTCCCCCTACCGCTGCCGACGGACTAGCAGCGAACTGTGGGCCACAGCTCATGGCAGCTAATGGCTCTCCCATCAAAACGTTTGGGGAAAGGTTGGTGACTGTTTGTTTTCATGGCCGGGATTTCCAGTGGAACTTTGTTGTTGCCGCTAGCTCTGTACCTATTTTAGGTGCTGATTTTCTGTGTGCTCATGGACTGCTTGTCGATGTTGCTAACAGACATTTAATTGATGCTCTCTCGTTTTCTTCGCTACCCTGTTTTACTCGGGCCACCGAGCCCCTGATTCGGGCTAATGTAGTGACCTCCGGGGATGCTTTTCAGCGTTTGCTTTTGGAATTTCCATCGCTGTCTGTCCCTAATTTCTCTAGCACGGTAACGAAGCATGGGGTTGAGCATTATATTCCCACGGTCGGGCCCCCGGTGTTCGCGCGCGCGCGCCGCCTCGACTCCGCGAAGCTGTCTGTCGCTCGGGAAGAGTTTGCAGCCATGGAGCGCCTTGGCATTGTACAGCGTTCGAACAGTGCATGGGCCTCTCCGCTTCACATGGTGCCCAAATCGGACGGTCGGTGGCGGCCATGCGGAGATTTCCGCCGTTTAATTAATGCCACGGAGAATGACCGTTACCCCATCCCCCACATTCAGGATTTTTCTGCCAATCTCGCCGGAACGTCGATTTTTTCTAAAATTGACTTGGTGCGGGGGTATCACCAAGTTCCCGTGCGCGCCGAAGACGTTCCTAAAACCGCTGTCATTACCCCCTTCGGCTTGTTCGAGTTTTTGCGCATGCCGTTTGGCCTGAAAGGTGCTGCCCAGACCTTTCAGCAGCTGATGGACTCCGTTTTGCGTGGGCTCCCGTTCGTTTTTGTTTATCTGGACGATATATTGGTGGCCAGCTGCTCAGCGAGCCAGCACGAGTCCCATCTGCGCGAGGTTTTCCAGCGTTTGGCAGCGCACGGCCTGATCATCAACCCTTCCAAGTGCCAGTTTGGGTTGCCTGTTCTGGATTTCCTCGGGCACCGCATTTCCGCTGAAGGTGTGGTTCCGTTGCCCGACAGAGTCCAGGCTGTTTCGGCTTTTCCGCGTGCCACGTCGGTTAAAGCGTTGCAGGAGTTCTTGGGGATGATAAATTTTTACAACTGCTTTCTCCCCTCTTTGTTGCCTTTTCGCCCCCCAAGAGACTCATTTCCTGTTCCTGGTCCTGTGCACCACTGCCTGCCTGACACTTTTGTTCCGAGTTCGTTGGACTCTGCTCGTTTCGTTTTCGTCAGGCACGATGCCCATAGGACTCCGCTGCGTCCACCATATGACGGGCCATACAGGGTTCTTAAACCAGGCAACAAACATTTCATTTTGGACTTTGGCGGTCGGCAGGAGGTTGTCTCTGTTGACAGACTTAAGCCTGCACATGTTATGCAAGAGGATCAGGTGGTCCCGGCCCAGGCCCCTCGCCGTGGCCGCCCACCTGCCACCGGGCTGATGGATTCTGTTTTTTCCCCCAGGAGCGACCCACAATCAACGGAGTCCGAGTCGTCTGCAGCTTTTTCTGACCGCCAGTGCCAGCCTCGCTCCCGGGCTGGGTTGTCCTCTGTCAGTTCCCCACCCCCCTGGTTCAGCCGTTCCGGCCATTTGCTTAAGCCCCGGGTCCTGGACTAGTTCTGCTGGGTGTTCGGAGGGGGGGGGGGCATGTGTGGTGGACCACTAGAGGGCTCCACTCACACCCAGTGTTGAGGAAGTGTGTTCCTGTGTTTTGTGGCGCGAGATGTGCAGTTGATGTTGGAGAGGAATAAAAGAAGGAGTGAGAACTGAGAGCTCTGTGTCGTTAATGCTTACCTCCACACTGTGCTCATTATGGAAACATTAAATTTGGTTAGTTTGGGGTCTGGAGCTTCAGGTTTGTGGGTTCAGTTGGTCTCAAAATTGGTCTCAAAAAAAAAAAAAAAAAAAAACCCACAAGGTTTGAACGTCTGGGTGTGTATCTGCTTTTATTTTATTTATTTTCTTAAAGTTGAATTTGGTTTAATCACATTGGAAAAAGAAAATTGGAGGATCAAGACAATAATGTGGCAAAATTGACTGTTTCCTTAATCAGAGCAATAATTTTGATCTGAACTGAAAATGTTGAAATGGGTTATTTTCTTTCTTCTCTACTGATCCCTGTGTTCAATCTTTAGTTACTTGTCGGTCTCCATTAATGCTAATGGTACTTTTAAAAAATGCAGTTTATTTGTAATTTCGTAGAAAAGGCTCTGCACCTGTGAAAATTATAAACAGGTATCTAAGCCCCCAAGGTCACTGCAGATCAAAGTAGCTAAGCCCTGGTTAACTATAATTATATTACAGGAGATGAAAAGTATGGGAATGATTGAAAGAAACAAAGATCTGGTTAAAGATTTGGCTTTCTTATTGAAAGAGATGAAAATTATTCCATGTGTGACACTGAGAAAAAACTGAAAGCTTAATAGATCTGGAGGTCCAGTTGTTGTTATACAAATGTGCAAATGTGTTTTAATGACATTAGGAAGAAAAAAAATGGGATGTTTAAAAAATAATATGGCAAATTTAATTTAGTATTAGACAACAAAATGATTTTAGTTTGTGCTGATGTCTTTGGAAAAAGGTTTGGTCACTAATAAGTTGAGATTTAACAGGATAAACTGAGGGGAGGTAATATAATGTACACAGTAGCTATAATGGCTGTAAATGGGCATCTGTACACCTGTAGATATTTTATCAAACATCAATCATAATTTGTGATCAATGTGAGTTTTAAACATTGACATTTCTTTATATTTCTGACAAATTTGCAAAATATGAAAAAGAATTTTAGTATTTTTTCAAAATAAGACGTTTCTAATGGACTTCAAACTTCTGAGCTGTAGTGTAGATTGCAATGATAGTTTTCTATTATAGAAGATGATATAGAAGTATGAGGACAGGGAGACACTGTTAAAACGTTATGAGCTGTCTTGCTGCAGAGAAAGTGGAATCTGTCATCCTTGAAATGCTCCCTAGATAGGCAGCTGGCAGGATTGAACGATGCTGTGCCTCTGTGGTCAAGTACAGACATAGGCCTTAAGCAACCATGAGCCACTGATGAGCGTGACGGATTAGGAAGCATGCATAAAGTTAGACACCTATGAGCCAGTAATAGGAGAAAATGAGCACGCAATAAAGTGGACTTCTTAGGCAGATTTTGCCATCAGAGTTAAAACACTTCAACTCAGTTTTTGATGATAGACACAACTAAAAAAATCCTGATCAGATACAGACACATGTACACAATACACACTACTGCTCAAAAGTTTGTGGTCAGATTGAAACATTCTTGTTTCAGTTATGAATTTACAATTACTTTAATGTAATATTACATGAAGTTTATCAGTAATGTTTCCACAGATGTGTTTTTAATGAATCATTTATGGTAAATCAGTCATGATGTGTTAGGAAATGTCTACACAGTTATACATGGGCCCAGTAGCGGTTTTTGATATGGACGACATGCCCGGGGCGGCATCGTGGTGGGGGGCGGCATCATGGGCATCGGCAAAAAAAAAAAAGAGGGAGTGAATGTTGATTAGGAAGTCCTAATCAACATTCTCAAAATCATATGTCACTACAATCCAACTGTATACAGACATAGACATTCAAACCCATCAGCTGATTTTATTGCTTGTCCATGTGGCTTTCAGCTAACTTCAAAGCTGTAGCCTGGTCAACACTCCTTTTTATGACTCCTATCAACCCCTCAAATCTTCTCACTGTAGGCATCCTGTGGGGGTTAGAGTCAACTGGTGAAACATCTGCATTTACAACTCTTCTCCTTTCCTGTTGTCCCTGCAGAAAAAGCTTTGTAAAGGAAATTGGATCAAGTTGTTTATGATCTTCTTGGCTCAAAACTTCAACCAGCTTAGATAAGTGTTCATGATGTAAATGTAAACAAAAGGCTTCTCTGTTTACATCCCTTCTTGCAGAGGACAAAAAGAATAGGTGACGTTGCACAAATTCCATGGTAAATCTCCAATCGGACTGATCCATTGCCCTTCATACACATGGGTAACTGGCCTGCTTCCAGTTTGTTTAGCTGTTCAATGTCCTGCAGCGAGTCAGATACTTGGGGCCAGGCCAGTAGGTCTGTCTTACTAGAGCAATTCACCTTCCCGGCTACTGGCGAATCAACCTTTCCATTCAGGTTCAGAGGAGTTGAAAAGTTGGCAGTGTTCCAAGTACGTTTACTCCTGGGTGTGTTGCTCAGGCAAGCAAACAAACTGTCTCGCTCTCAGTGATGCTATATGGCCACAGCCCAGAAGAATGTGTAGACAGTGGCATCACAAGCATAACAATTGATCTCGTTGTTTATGTGAGCAGTTGTCTTCATAAACTGCCACCAGTAGTTGGTTGAAAACCCATGCGGGTACTAGGTATGGTTTGCTCTGTCCCAGTGCGCTCCTGTTAATCCACTCAGGGTCAACAGGCTCAAGAAGGTGCACAGTACATTCCCAGCCATTCTAAATTGGGTTCTGGATCTGTTGGTTTCTTCACCAGGATTGAGACGAGAGGTCCTAGAGATATACTCCCCCCTTTGTACCGCTGGACTTTTCACCATCACCCAGAGTCGGCCAGGAAGTGTGTTACCTTCTTGCAGTGCGCTTGATGTATCCAGGTGTGTCTCTCAGCAATCTTCACTGCTGTGGGTGTCGTCAGCAGCACCTGATAGGGACCTTCCCACCGTGGACTGGACCAACACTTCCTCTCCATGGCCTTTATCAGCATCCAATCTCCAGACTTCAGACTCTGCTCCTGTGGAGAAACAGAATCATCTGGCAGATCATTTGTTCTCATGACTTCTTTACTTTTAAACATTTTAAGCATCCAATCTGCTAATGTGTTCTCTCTTCTGCTTTTCTATCATCACTACTGAAAACTGGAACCCTAAATAGTCTACCATATATAATCTCAAAGAGTGTCAGACCGTTCTCTGTTGGACTAATCCTCATGTACATCTTAACTAATTCTATACAGTCTAACCATGTCCTGCCTGTCTCTTCCATTGTTTCCCTAAGTCTTAGCTTTACTGTCCCATTAGTTCTCTCTACCAACCCTGCACTTTGTGGGTGATATGAACAATGATGTTTTAGATGCTGTGCCATTAACCCAATCACTTCATTTACAAAGTGTGGACCATTATCACTATAAATAGTCTCTGGAATCTCGTGTCCCGGGATGATATTCTTACATATTGCTTTGGCAACCGAAATGGCATCTGCTTCCCTAGTTGGGATGATTTCTACCCACTTGTCATACCTCGTCTTGCCCACTGCGCTGCAAAGAAATGTAATGTAGCAAATGCATATTGACTATCAGTGTATATTGTCACATTTTGTCTCTCTGCAGCTTTACACGCTTCCGTTAAAGCTACTATCTCTGCTGCTTAAGCAGATAGGAAACATGCTAATTGTCCTGCACAGATAACTTTCTCACTATCTACTACAGTAAAACCTATTTTAGCCTGTCCCTCTGCTGTTGTAAAGCTCAAACCATCAACAAACCAAACCTTTCCCTCAACGAGTGGCACATCTATTAAGTCATCCCTTGGCTTACACTCCGTCTCCACGTGCTCACTACACTCATGAGAAGTGCCCTCTTCCTTCGTTGGCAAAAGGGTTGACGGATTCAGAATTGTGCATCACTTTATGGTTATGTGTGGTTGTAAGAGTAGCAGTGACATTAAAGACAAGTGTCTTGCAGCTGACAGAAATGTAATTTTAGTCTGCAATAGTAGACATCTACCTTGTGTGGAACTAACAGTGTCAAAGGCTGAAATAAACTATTTCCCAGAACATTGTACAGCTTGAGCCACTGCACATACTGATCTCACACACAGAGGTAAAGCAGAAGCAACTAGATCTAATCTTTTAGGATAGTAAGTTACTGGCTTCACTTTTGGGAAAAGTGCTGTTAGTTATTTCACAGTCACCTGGCATTTGTGCTGTTCACAGAACCACAAGTCCATCGCTGAACTTCCTCCTGCCCGTCGGATGGAGCTTGGCACTCTCCTTCATCCCTCAGGTTCTCATGTTCCAACGCCCCAGACGATTTAAGGCAGAGCACGTTGTACACCTTAGTTGTCTTCCTCAACGTCAACGTCGAATCTCTTTCATTTTATTTAAGATTTTGCTGTGCGAAGTCTCCTCATGACGATCTTCTGGAAGCCCAGTAGCACAGCTCTCTGTGGGATGTCTGCTGTGCTGAAGATGATTTCTGATCCTCCTGAAGCCTCTCTCATGGCCTCAGCTTCCATCTTGTCAACACTCTTCCTTACTTGCTTCTTCTCATAGTACCTGCAAATTAAAAATTGACACTCCTCTTGTGCCACACGGCTCTCGCCATGTGTAAACTCCCACACAATGAGACATGTACAAGAATGTTGCACATTCTCCCTAAAACAATCTCCAGGGTTTGTCTTTTGGAGCAGCTTCACTCCACTTGTAACCCTGTCAAAACATTAGTCGATGGTTAAATGTTAAACTTATTTAACTCCCAGCTCCACCCAGAGCCTGTATCCTAGAAGACAAAGTCTTTAAGTTAAAACAACTTCACATTTGCAACCAACTGCAGCTCATAAGTGTAATAAAGTATTCAGCATCACAGAGACAAGTATCATTGCAGGTTTATTCTAAACTCATTAAACCCCTACTTTTCTCCATAATTTGCTCCAAATCATTGAACATCTCAACGTCCTTCCACATTGTAATCAGTGACTTTCCTTAAGTTTGTCACTCACCATGAGCCCAATAGTGGTCAGATAATGAGCCCCATTTAACTATTCTGTAACCACTGCACATCTGTTCAACTGTCACTTGTCTGTCTGTGCTGAATCCTTTACAAGCACTCTTAACGGAAAAAAAACATTAGCCAAACACACGGTTCATCCTGGTGGTCAGGCGCAGGTCATCCAGATTCCAGAGGTGCTGTAAAAGGTCATAAAGTTAACACTCAACATAAAGTAACACTGGTTTCAAACACAGTGTCACACTGTATTCACTTCTCCCCTATAATTTTCACATTTTCTCAACAACACAGTGTAATTTCATCACCAACATATAGCCTCTAACCACAGTTTTCTTCACACACAAAAACTCAGTAATCCTGTTGTAGAAAAACATTATTAAGTTGTGTGTCCTGCTGTAAATCACATGATTAAATCACATGATTAACCCTCTGCTGTAGAAAAAGAAATGTAAATGTTAGCGCTGCGCAGGTGTATACACTCTTCTCAACACAAGGTGATGAATAACACCCTTGGTAAATTCAAAAACCCAGAAAAATCACAACTAAAAAGGTTAAATTTGCAGAGTTCACATAGTCATGTGACCCAAGTTTCCTCCTGTGGTCTCCTCCTGCTCCTGCAACAAGAGACACACACAAATATACATCCACACCTTTGTCACATCGGCGTGGGGGTTAACTTCGCATAGTGGTGTTAAGTCAGTCAGTCTTGTCAGCTTTTGTCAGCTTTTACCAGTCAGTCAGTTCCCCATTTTTTTTTGTTTTCACTCATTCATTGATTCTTTCTTTGCTGATAGTGGAATCTATCGTCGCATTTCGTTTCCACCCTCAGCAAAACGACGACATTAAAAAGAAAAAGAATTTAGACTGGATTACCTCGCTGAATCCTTTTAGACAGGGACTCGCTTCCTAATTGTCCCAAATAAGTGGCTTTCTCCTGAGCCCATTTTAATTTTGGAGAAACTCACTTTGCAACCGTTCGCAACAACATGTTGTAGTTCTTCCTATTCAAACGTTCAGATCTGCTTAGATGACAGAAAAATTATCAAACAAAACTTTCAGTGCACTATGAAAGTAACAAAATAAAAAGAATAAAAGAAAGGAAAGAAAGGAAAGGAAAGGCCTTGTTAAATCATGACACGTGTTCTTCATTTCAGGGAGGAAATCATACCAAACCTAATTGGCAGGCTCAACTTAGTAACAAAAGACAAATCAACAGCCAGTTTAATCTCAAACATTCATCCAATCAGCCACACCACACACAACACACAACATAACCCTGTTGTCTTATCACATAATAAGTTTCTTCTCATGTAACCAAATGTGTCATTGTAAAACTTCTTCACACACCAGAAACTCACAATCAGCTCACTCAGCTCACTCATTTAAGACCCCTCATCAGCATTCTGTTTTCCTCTATAATGCAATCATCTGTCCTCCTATAATATTCAGTCCACTAGTCTATGTATCACTTTCATCTTACTAGTGACTTGGACAAGATGACAAACAGAATCTCATGCTTAAGATGCTGTCTGGTCTTCATGAGTTTCATTGTATGTGTATATGCATGTAGGGTTAGTATGGTTAATGCATTTTCTGTTTGTGTGTGTTTTATGTATCTCTCTCATCACATTTTCATTATTCTCATCACTGCTTAAAACAACACACATCTCTCTCTCTCTCTTTTTTTATTATTTTAAACTGTCCTTTCTCAAAAACAGAAAGTAGCATTACAGTTGTTTCAGGCTGAGAAACACCAAACACTCTTCATGTTATCATTCATATTTCATCCACACAACTATTTTTTTCTTTTGTGTCCACTGGGCAGGTGACCTGCAGAATCATGTCTGCCCCAGCTGGATACCTTTTCACTCACATACTTTCACACCTCTCTGTAACTCACACACACCATGACGTCAAACACAATCACCTGCTTTTCGCCAAAACAAAAACATGATGCTGATGTTACAAAAGTCTCACACACATGAATCAGGAAGCAGAAAAGCTGTTGCCCATATGAGGTGTGAGGAAGAAACTGAACTCACGGATAGCTGCATGCTCCAGATATCATAGCTCTGTTTCCTTCCCCTCTGATACGTTCAACCAGCTCCTGCTCTGAAAATGTGTAGCTTGCTCATCAGCTTAAAAGCGACTGCATACAAAACGACAATCAAACTCACTCAAATAGACCACGTCTGGCCCGCACACACAAAATAGACACCAACAAGAGCTCTGACCTGCTTTCGGTGGAGAAACCAACACTCAACGCCCTCAGCGGCGGAGAAAAACCCTTTATAACCTCCTTCTATTCCGTGGAGAAACTGCTTAGACCTCCTTTCGGTGGAGAAACCTGCTTAGACCTCCTTTCGGTGGGGAAACCTGCTTAACCCTCCTTGAAACTGGCGGAGAAGCCAGACCTCCTTAAAAAAAAATAAAGAAAAACTGGTGGGGAAACCAGGTAGCTTGCGTCTACACGCACAGCTTGCGCACTCACGTGCCTGCGTTTAACCGCACGGTCACGTAACCGCTCTCTAAGGCCTTCTATACTCACTGTTCGTGTTGTTTCCGTTCACGGGAAAGTCTCTGGATCCCGTCAATCGCCATCCAACCCGAGGGGAGTTCAGACGCAAACTCTCCGGCCTGGTGACAAAGTTAAGCACCAGGTCTTTCATCAGGAGTCCCAGATGCTGGCTGCTAGCAGACTTCGGCGGCGTCATCTCCCTCCTCCTCGGTGGATGCGATGTGTTGGTATCTGGCTCGGAAGGACCAAATAAATGTTGGGTCTGTGTTTCCACATCCCCCGCTAGTTTAGAGACTTATTCCTCATGAAGAACACAAGACATAACAGAACATCTTCAACCGGTCTTTAACTCGCTAACGAGGGAAGCCTTGGTCAGAACCAGGCGGTGGAGCATAATGCTCATCACCTGTCTCTAGCCCAAATCCTTCAAAGAGTAGCTGTCCTCGTAGCGTTTTTATTGACATGACAGTTACAGTACACATCACAGCACAAGCACCTCCCACCGTAAACCCCCCCTTGGTTACAAAGACAAGGCACTATGTGTGTGTGTGTGTGTGTATGTATGTGTGTGTGTGTGTGTGTGTGTGTGGTGGGGGTGCGTTTGTGTGACCTCCTGCTCACCAAAAGGATCATAAAAGCAGGAAGCTTACAACACAAGAAACAGATCTTTCAGATAGGATGTATCTGCAATAAAACGTATCAGGCCACAGTCATGTCACATTTTCCATCAGTTCATCTTTGCTCACTCTCTGTTTCTGTGCAGACTTTTCAGCTTGTTTGGATCCCTGCAATCTTCTGTGGCAGTGTCTGAGTGTGCCTTCAGACAGCCTGCAGTACTTCTGCCCCGTCTCCTGGAGCCCACAGTGTTTATCCTGTATTCATAGCTATCTGCAAATAAACCTGTGAAACTTTCCCACAGTGTCTCATGATCATTCTGCTGTGTTCATAACAGTACACCTATGTAGATATTCCACTAAATCTCATTCGTGATTTGTGATAAATGTTACCATTAATCTTTTATATTTCTTTATACTTCTGATTAATTCAGTAAAACATAAAAAAGAATTTCACTGTTGTCAGAATACAAGACTTTTCTAATTCTCTACAAACTTTTGAGCTGTAGTCTAGATTGCAATAATAGTTACTATTTATAGTAGATGATATAGAAGTATCAGGACATGGAGTGAATAAAAGTTATGAGCTGTGTGGCATCAGAGAAAGTTGTTGACTCTGGTGATTCTTTGAGCTTCTAAAAGTCTAATGGGAGGCTGAGCCTTCAGCTTTCCTGTCCTTCTCCTGTGTAACCAGACATGCTCTCTTCTTTTAAACACTAAATTCATATCTTTGCTTTTTGATCGATCTTATAGCTACAGCTGGATCAGCTGACCCCAATCCATCCTTTAGTTATGCTGTTATAGGCCACAACTGCTGATGAACTTCCCATCATGCACTGAGCACTTCTGCTCCACTTCTGTCTTTTACTGTCAGTGTGTTAATTTATCACTACTGCATGTCAGTAACGTTGGTCCTCTTCCTCCCATCATGTGTTTTGTCCTGTCCTCTTATGCTCTTGATTTTCTTTCTTATTTTGCCTTTTCTTTCATCCCCAACCATTTGCCCATCCTTGAGCCACATTCTGCCGAAGGTTTCTTAAAAGGGAGTTTTTCCATCACACCATCCCCAAGTGTTTGCCCATAGGGGATTATTTGATTTGGGGGTTTTGTCTCTATTATTTTAAGGTCTTTTATCTATCATATATAACAGTTATTATTGTGAATTGGTGCTTTATAAATCAAATGGGCTCAAATTGAATTTGTAACTCCTATTCAAACCTAAAGTCGTCTCACCAAGTTTGGACATCCAGTGTAATAAAATACTACAATATCAACCAAAAATTAGAAGCATAACCAGCAGCTGTTATATTTAGTTTCTAATTTAATACTTCTGTGCTTAACTATTGTAATTCATTATTGTAACTCCGAAATGACAACACAGGCACGGCTTCTTCAAGACGGGCGCTTTGCTGCATTTATTGAATGCCGTGAAAACTACAAACATAAAACACAAAGGCTTTAAGCGCTTCAGTCTATTAAAAGTAACACTTGTGCTTTAAGAAAAAAAATTACCTTGTGGCTGCCTGCCACTTCGGAGGTCCTAGAAGAATAACTTTACAGTCTTGTGCATTCTTGTACAGCTGGTAGACTAACCAGGCTTTTGCAGATAGCTCACTGAACTCAGCGTGATTATTAAACGTGGGCCTCACAGCCTATATTATCACGCCCAAACTTCGCGATAATAGCGGTGCAACAAAAACAGAAATGTACAAGCAAGAACATTTTAACTGCTGGAACCAACTATTAACCTTCTTTATACATAAGCCATTTCTGTGACACTTACACTCCCACCAAAATCACTCATTGTTTGCAATGTGATTTTCTAATGAGTGTCAACATTAGAGTCTGGTTCACTTTGCATGTCAGTCTCCAGTAAAGTCACTACCTTGTGAATAGGTCTTTCCAGATATATCAGCCTTGTCAGTGGTTTTCCCCTGTCAAAGGTAGTTTCACTGGTCTTGAGCTTCACCTTTTGAACCTTGCCATCTGGGCTCTCTATAGCCTCTACTACTAGAGCAAATTTCCATTTACATCTTGGAGCATTATCATCCTGCAGTATCATGATGTCATTTACTCGCAGGTTTCGTGAGACGTTCTGCCACTTCTGTCGCCGCTTGAGGTTTAACAGATACTCTTGCCTCCACCTTTGCCAAAACTCATTTGCTAGAAATTGTACTCTTTTCCATCTTTTGTTCAAGTACAAATCCTCTCTGCAAAACTCTCCTGGAGGTGGAAG
This sequence comes from Pelmatolapia mariae, assembly GCF_036321145.2. Classification (NCBI taxonomy): domain Eukaryota; kingdom Metazoa; phylum Chordata; class Actinopteri; order Cichliformes; family Cichlidae; genus Pelmatolapia; species Pelmatolapia mariae. Next base: position 6,701,002 of record NC_086230.1, on the reverse strand, counting down.
AACAACTGAAGGTTTCATCGTTAATATGTGATTGGGAGTTAATGGCTCCGGTCCCAAGGGATCATTAAGATACTCAACACTTAAAGGTCTGCTGTTAATGATGGCCATTGTCTCGTAAACCAGTGTTCTTAGACGAGTTGTATTGAGTCTGTTTGAGAACTTGTCCAGCATCGCTGTCAGTACACTTCGTACTGTTCAAATGTGGCGTTCCCAGGCACCCCCCATGTAGCTAGCTGACAGAATGTTCACCACAAATTCACAACCAATAGCTCTTTGTGGTTCTTGATCCATATCCTTCATTAGCTCCAAAAACTCTCTTTTGGCACCCATAAAGTTTGTCCCTTGGTCGCATCTTAATTGTCGGACAGGACCTCTTATGGCTATCAGGACTCGAAGAGCGTTCATGAAGGCATCTGTCGATAAGTCATCTAGTGTTTCAATGTGCACAGCTCGTGAACATAAACATGTGAACAATAGTCCATACCTTTTGACTTCCTTTCTTTACCATGAATGGACAAAATCAGTTGACACCACAGTACGTGAAAGGAGGCGCCGTTTCTGTTCTCACTTCTGGCAAATCCGACATCTGTTGGACATTTGTAGACTTTCTGTATCTTCTGCACTTAACACAGTGGTAAATGTGTGAAGAAACAACACTCCCACATCCTAAAATCCATATGCCATTTGCCCGCAATTCATTTATTGTCATCCCTCTTCCCTGGTGATGTACACGTTCATGGTAGTGTTTGATGAGTAGGGCTGACACATGGGACTCCTTGGGGAGAATTGCAGGGTGTTTTACATCATAGTGTAAAGCTGATTGAGATGATCTTCCTCCCACGCTGAGAACATTCGACTTGTCCAAAAAGGCATTTAACTGCTTTAGTCTGTTGCGCTTGTGCAGAGAATTTTCTCCTTGAGATCTGATCTTCTGTATTTCCTCAGTAAAGACGTCTCTTTGCACTAGCTTGATGATAAACAATTCTGTGTCTTTTCTTTCTTCAAGATCTGTCACTTTGTTCGTTCTTTGTCGAACACCTTTGTACTCTTTGATGAATCGTCTGAGCCTGGCAATAGCCTTGATAGCTCTCGACCAACTGGAGAACTTCTTTAAACGCTCTAGCACTGGGTTTGCTTCCTTTGAATGCACAGTGTGTGTATGGCCTTTACGGACTTCAGGATCCATTTCTTCAACCTCTCCCACCATTTCCTCTTTGACTGGAAGATCTTGTTTCCAAAGAAAATCAGGACCTTTCAACCAGTTTGAATCTTTCAGCTGAGTAGCGTTTAAACCTCTTGAGGCCTGATCAGCTGGATTTTCCTCTGAGCTGACATGCTGCCATTTCCCAGGACTTGTGCTTTGTCTTATTCGTTGAATTCGATTGGTGACAAATGTGTGAAATCTTTTAGCATCATTATTTATGTATGCTAATATGACTTGTGAATCTGTCCAATAATATTCCTGTAGATTTTGGATGTCTAGTTCTCGTTTGATCACATCTGCGATGCGAACTGAAGTCACAGCCGATGACAGTTCGAGCCTTGGGATGGTTGTTTGCTAAATGGGCATAACTCTCGCCTTACCCATGACGAGTGCACAACTGATCTGTCCTTCTCTGCCTTTTGCTCTGAGGTATGAAAATGCACCATAACCATTGAGGCTCGCATCCGAGAAACTGTAATTCGTACTGCACAATGTTGACATCTTGTGAGTAGCTTCGTGGGATCTTCAGAGCTGCCAGCTTGGGCAGGTCTCTCAACCATGCTTCCCACTGTGGTAGAATGTGATCTGGGAGAGCCTCATCCCAATTAACTTTGTCCTTGCACAACGTTTGGAGTATTTGCTTTCCAATTAACATGAATGGGGCAATGAACCCAAGGGGGTCAAAGACTGAAGCAACAATCGAGAGCACCCCTCTCCTTGTCAATGGGTTGTCTTCAACGTTCAATGTGGAGCTCTCCAAGAGCCATGTCCTGGTCTTTGGCTTGAGCTCATTCCTCTTGGGGAATAGCTGCAAGCACTCCTTTATTGTTCGACTAGACTTGTAGTCAAGACCGCCTAATCCGAGACCAAGACAAGACCAAGACCAGAGGGTATCGAGACCAAGACAAGACCAAGACCAAGACCAAGTTGAGACGAGACCAAGACCGAGACCAAGTCGAGACGAGACCAAGACCAAGACCAAGACCGAGACAAAAAAAGTCTTTAAACTGCAGCCAGATGCTGCTACGTTTACGGGTGTCAGGCATATTTATGTGTTTTTGCTTTCGCACAGCCCTCCCCACCGCTGTCTACTATCTCACTCACTTACTGAGAGGACAGACGGATGCTCCACTTGACTGTCGCGTATCTCACCCTCTCTGTTTTTCACATAATGATATTATCCTATATCCTCGCATGTGATTGGCCACAATATGGAGGGATTGGAGCATAGCTGAGCCACTGTGTGAGAGCTGAGCAGCGAAAGGAAATTAAGTGAGGGTAGAAATGACTGAAAGATTAATAGGCTCTGTTTTGAGTTTTGTTCAAAAAAGAATGACTTCATAAAAATCACATATGCAGGACACCTTAAACTAGTTTTTTAATTAAGCAGCAGGGCAGAACAAAGTCGGGGCTGTATCAAGACACAGGGACTAAACCCCAATTCAACCAGACACAGAACTGATCCGGAATTAAAACAGGACTACAACAGTTCAAAATCAGGACTACTTAGGACTTAACCAAAACAGAACCAGAATCAAAACTAGATGATAGTAGCACTAAAAATCATCATAGACCTGCACTACACTTATTTTTTAATTCTACCAAAGTACACTATTTAGATTCAGAAAGGTTTATATAATTATTTAGCCTTGTTGTGCAAACAAGCCTGCATAACTTAATAAATATAGAATTTGAAAAGTAACAAATGGTATCTAAAAAGTTACACTAGGTACTAGATACATGTTCTGATGAGTTTTGGCAAACAACCATTTGACTAACATGTGTGTCTCACCTGGCTCTTGTTCCATCTCTGTTCTGTCCTCATTCTCCTCTCTCTCTCCCTCTCTGTTCCTCTCTCTCCCTCTTTGTGCTGACAATCGAGCCAAACACCAACATCATCAAATATACAGTTGAAACCAGATATTTACATACTCTTCGGATAAAAACACAAACACTTTTTTAATTGTAACATCAAATCAGACTAAATGTTTATATTTTTTTAGATTGATAAATATAAAAAACATATTTGTTAAATTTAAGAGTAAAGAGAGAAACTATCTGTATTTCTTACTTGTAAATGGCACCAAATTGTATTCAAAACTGAGCCACACTTATGGAGCTCCACAATTCTTTTCCTGGTGTTTTGGTTGATATCTCTTGATTTTCCCATGTCAAAGAAACAGGGTCTGTGTTTTGCCTTAGATGCATCCACAGGTGTGCCACCAATTTACTCACATGGACTCTACTAACCTATCAGAAGCTTCTTAAGCTCAGAATGGAATCGTCTGGAGTTTTCTTATTAATTAACAATAAACTTAGTGTATATGCACTCCTAAATTTGATGAAAGTGATTAAAATAGATAGCTCCCTCTTTTTATTCTGACATTTAACTAATTCAAAAGATATTTCAATATTTATTTATCTAAAACAAAAAAGTTTACTCTAAATTGATGTTTAACAGTAAAAAAAAAGTTTTTATGTTTTCTCCCTAAAGTGTATGTAAATATCTGGTTTCAACTGTGAATATACTGCTGTGTATTGAAATTCCTCATTTTGCATAGAAATATACTGAACAACATACAAAGCATAATATATAAAATAACATCTACCTGAGTTTTTTCTTTGAAAGAAGCTCCTTATGTCCATTGTTGTATTCATCAGTACACAATTGAAACCAATTTAGAGAGTTTGTTTAGCCGTGGAGGGTAACAACTGAAAATATGAAATGTAAGCTAAGACTCTCTAAAAAATCAGCATTGTTGTTCGGCTTTTTATTTATCCATTTGTTGATTCACTCGAAGAGCAAGTAACGCAACCAAGTGATCAGTTTGATATCAATCTTTTGTGATACACCGTCATATTTACATTATTTGTACAGTATGAATGATTTGCTTTGGTACCTGGTCAAACTTAAGCTCTCCTCTGTCTGCAGCAAACTCGCAGGCAGCAGCTTCTCCCCCCTCGTTCACATGGGTGCTGTGCTCAGTCACCTAGTGCCTGAGCTTGGATCATACCAAAATTAGGGGGAATTTACGACGGTGCACTCTGTGCTTCGTGTGTTGTTTTTGTTTTATACAGTTGTCAGTCAGGCATCTAACTAACAAATTACACTCCAAAAGACCCCACTTCTGAAAAAATGACCCGGGCTTAAGCCCAGTAAGCCAACCCCCCGCTCCGCTGATGGTTGACTCCAAATCTCCCGAACACTATGTCGATTTGAGAACGCAAGACCGAAACAGCGAGACCAAGACCGAGACCAAAGTCAGTCGAGACCAAGACGAGACCAAGACCACGTAAAAGTGGTCTCGAGACATCCAACTCTATGTTCGACACAAACTTATGCAGATGTAGGTTGCCTGTTTTACAAAGTGCCCTTGACTCTTCTACCAACTGTATCGCTTCGGCTGTTGATGTCACACTAACGAGTCCATCATCAACGTAAAAACCTCTTTGCTGAATCTGTTTCTACCTTGAGAAGCAATATGTTTGAGTCCGAAATTACAGCATCTGGGAGATGAAGCTGCTCCGAAAAGATGCACTCTCATCCTGTACACTGAAGGCTCAGAGTTTAAATTGCCTTTGTCCCACCAAAGACATCTCAAATAGTCTTGATGTTCCTTGATGACGTGGAATTGGTGGAACATCCTCTCCACGTCACACATGATGGCGATGGGGCCCTTTCTGAATCAACATAACACTCCGATCAGTGCGTTGGTAAGATCTGGTCCAGTCAGAAGGTCATCGTTAAGATATGTCGCCTGGAAACGGGCCGAACAATCAAAAACCACACGTATCTTCTCAGGTTTGTGGGGGTGGTAGACCCCATGGTGTGGTATGTACCATGCTGCCTCATTATCCAGTTCTTGTTCTGGGACCTTTTCTGTGTCTCCACGGGCTATGATGTCATCCATGAACTTGACATAATCTTCATAGTATATCTTATCTCTTCTGAGCCGACTTTCCAACGAAGACATTCTATGCTCAGCACATTGTTTGTTGTTTGGGAGATTCGGGTTGTCGGTTTTGAATGGTAATGGGAGTTTATAGTGACCGTTTTCCCTTTGTCTTATGCCTTTGGTCACCTTTGACATGAACAAAATGTCTTCCTGAGAGACTGGATTGTCATCTGTTGCATGCTCAGAGAAATCAGATCTCAAAGCCTTTATTACATCAATTGGACTGACTTCCTTCACTTGAGTTCTTTATTCAAAAATGCACTTCTTGCTTGAAGTCAACTGCTTGTTGTAATGCAGGAGTAACTTCTCGAACAATGATTCTGTGGCTTATGCCAATATCATCATTGTGATTTTGAACTTGAGACGTACAACCAACTATGCTCCAGCCGAGATCAGTTTGCTGTGTGTAAGGCTGATTCTCCTCACCTGCAATGACTTCTCGTGGAAGAAGGGCTTGCTGACAGTTAAAGCCAAGAAGCAGACCAACTTCACATTCAAGCATTGGAGGTAACCTATCTGCCAGCCTTTCGAGATAAGGCCAGTTTAAAGCAGTTTCAGACGTCGGGATATGTGATCTGTTCACAGAGATGAACTCTCTTGTATAGACAGGTGGCAATGTAATTCTCTTTTCCTGCTTGTAGCCTCTAACTTGAAGATTTACCAGCTTCTCACATGGTATGACTGTTGACTTGGCGGTCATGGTCGATAGTCTTAGATTAGCCTTACTCTTATCTGTGTCAAGATCCTGGGCTACTTCATCCAAGATGAAGGATGTATCGCTCTGAGAATCGAGGAGGGCATATACTAGAACTTCTCTGTCTGGGTAATTTTTGGATGAAACCCAGACAGGTAGAATGGAGGATGTCAGTGTGCTTGAAGTTACTTGAGTTACTCTATTGGAGATTGCGGTTGCTTGTTCATCTCCTTCGTCCTTGTCTTGAGAGTTATCATTCGTTGCAGGCATTATCCTTGTACGCTCTACAAACTTGTCATCATGCACACACGTGGGATGCTTCTTCTGGCATTTTTCACACGTGTTCCTTTTATCACACTTCTTAGAATGATGTCCCCCCTTTAAACATCCAAAACACAGCCTTTCTGCTTGTACAAACTTGATACGATCCTGGACTGAGTTTTCCGTGAATTTGAAGCATTTATCCAGTGTGTGACCATTTCTTTTGCAGTAAAGGCAGGTCACAGGATTTATGTGACTTGCCATTGCTTGCATTGAAGCTATGGCATCACATGCTAGGCCTTCTTCAGTGGTTACAAAATCCGTAAACATGTGAAATGATGGATACTCTCCATTAAGGGTTTTTCTTATTTTCATAGCTGTGCAGTTCCATCTTGTTGTCAACCAGTCTGGAAGTTTCAGCAAGAGTTTCTGAATTTCCATACAGTCATTGAGAACCTCTAATGTCTTTATGAGTGGCATCGCCGCTTCACAACTTCTAAGGAAGTCAGCAAACTCTCCCAACTCACTTCCATTCTTGGAGCTTATTTTAGGCCAATTGTGAAGTTTGTCTCTGAAGCATTTTCCTATAGTGAACAGATCTCCAAAATGCCTTTCCAGCACTTCCCAAGCTGCGTCATACGCTTCATCTGTGCCCACTAGGAGAAATCCTTCAACCACTCTCTTTGCGGGACCACCAAGGTACTTCCTGAGATACAGTGGCTTGCAAAAGTATTCGGCCCCCTTGAACTTTTCCACATTTTGTCACATTACAGCCACAAACATGAATCAATTTTATTGGAATTCCACGTGAAAGACCAATACAAAGTGGTGTACACGTGAGAAGTGGAACGAAAATCATGCATGATTCCAAACATTTTTTACAAATAAATAACTGGAAAGTGGGGTGTGCGTAATTATTCAGCCCCCTGAGTCAATACTTTGTAGAACCACCTTTTGCTGCAATTACAGCTGCCAGTCTTTTAGGGTATGTCTCTACCAGCTTTGCACATCTAGAGACTGAAATCCTTGCCCATTCTTCTTTGCAAAACAGCTCCAGCTCAGTCAGATTAGATGGACAGCGTTTGTGAACAGCAGTTTTCAGATCTTGCCACAGATTCTCGATTGGATTTAGATCTGGACTTTGACTGGGCCATTCTAACACATGGATATGTTTTGTTTTAAACCACTCCATTGTTGCCCTGGCTTTATGTTTAGGGTGGTTGTCCTGCTGGAAGGTGAACCTCCGCCCCAGTCTCAAGTCTTTTTCAGACTCCAAGAGGTTTTCTTCCAAGATTGCCCTGTATTTGGCTCCATCCATCTTCCCATCAACTCTGACCAGCTTCCCTGTCCCTGATGAAGAGAAGCACTCCCAGAGCATGATGCTGCCACCACCATATTTGACAGTGGGGATGCTGTGTTCAGAGTGATGTGCAGTGTTAGTTTTCCGCCACACATAGCGTTTTGCATTTTGGCCAAAAAGTTCCATTTTGGTCTCATCTGACCAGAGCACCTTCTTCCACATGTTTGCTGTGTCCCCCACATGGCTTGTGGCAAACTGCAAACTGGACTTCTTATGGTTTCCTGTTAACAATGGCTTTCTTCTTGCCACTCTTCCATAAAGGCCAACTTTGTGCAGTGCACGACTAATAGTTGTCCTATGGACAGATTCCCCCACCTGAGCTGTAGATCTCTGCAGCTCGTCCAGAGTCACCATGGGCCTCTTGGCTGCATTTCTCATCAGCGCTCTCCTTGTTCAGCCTGTGAGTTTAGGTGGACGGCCTTGTCTTGGTAGGTTTACAGTTGTGCCATACTCCTTCCATTTCTGAATGATCGCTTGAACAGTGCTCCGTGGGATGTTCAAGGCTTGGGAAATCTTTTTGTAGCCTAAGCCTGCTTTAAATTTCTCAATAACTTTATCCCTGACCTGTCTGGTGTGTTCTTTGGACTTCATGGTGTTGTTGCTCCCAATATTCTCTTAGACAACCTCTGAGGCCGTCACAGAGAAGCTGTATTTGTACTGACATTAGATTACACACAGGTGCACTCTATTTAGTCATTAGCACTCATCAGGCAATGTCTATGGGCAACTGACTGCACTCAGACCAAAGGGGGCTGAATAATTACGCACACCCCACTTTGCAGTTATTTATTTGTAAAAAATGTTTGGAATCATGTATGATTTTCGTTCCACTTCTCACGAACTCCCTGAAAAACCTTCAGTTGATCGCCTACCTCCAGCTTTGGTATCACTGCTTCCCCCCAGAAGCAAGAGACCTTCATGGTCTCTTGGAACACTGGGCGGGATCATCATTTCCTCTCTCAATTGCTGCCAGGCCGGCGAAGGCTCCTGGGACTGGCCCACTGCACTTTGTTGCTGCTCTAAATCATCTGGAAGATTATTCATTTGGATCTGCATCTGGCACCATCTTTTATCTTGCTTTATTTATTCTTTCTCTCACCTGTCACCCTAGGTTTCAAGATCAGGGGCACTCCTCCTACAGCGCCCTCCTCCAGGCAGTCCTCTCTCTGCCACCTCCTCCTCCTCCTCCACCTCCTCTGAGCTTTGCTTTGCGATTTAAGACCCATGTTGCAGCTATTAATATGGTCCACCTCCACTCACGAAGCACCACATCCCACTCCTGACACCAAAATGCAGTGGTCACAAGGTAATGTGAAAGGGGGCCAGACGGGGAAAAACAACCACACGAGCCTTCAGACGTCTTTCAGAGCTCTAAATATATTTCTTATACAGATACAGAGGTTTAACACTCTCAACAGCGACACATCTAAAGATGAACAACCCAGCCTCTCAAAAACCCCTCCTTAAATAGATGCCTGTCATACCACCACCAATAAAATTGAAAAGACTTCCCCCCGACACAGTCCAGCTACGAAAGATCCATACAGTGAAATACTGCAGTAATTCTAACATACCTCACATATATCTGATTACAAACAAACCTTAGCTAAATAAGATACAAACTAACTAAATCAGAGAGTGTTTAATGGACTTCAAAACAAAAGCATAACAAAATCAAAACTTCCTGTCAGACATTGTTTGTGTGCGCTTCACCTTAGTGAGGGAGATGCTTCTCAGCACCCTCACAGTCTTCTCTCTCATAAAAACCAAACCAGTTTATACATTTATTAATTTTAGGCTGAATTGTTGTAGTTCATTACTAACAGGCTGTTCTAAAAACTCCCTGATCAGCTGCAGTGGGAGTGTCATTGTCTCCTGGTCCTCTTCTCTGTCTATGTGTGTGTTGTGTTGTATGTACTGATGGATCCCTTCCATGTGTCTCTCTGCCCTCCTGAAGAGGAATACTTGGTAACTGTTGATTGGTTAACTCACCTGTGACTTGCACTGTCACCTACAGCTACCGTCCTTAGGCTGAAGCTCTTCCTCAGTCAGCACCAGATCGCTGTGTCAGCAGTGTCTCTGCCTCTGTAACCTTGATCCAGGTTTCATGTTTTGCTCTTTCCTGGAATTAATTCCCTTTGTCTCTGGGCAGGCTGCTCTGTGTAAAGGAAACACCCCACACCAGTGTCAGATTTTGTCTATGAATGAGTTCCAGTGGACTTAACTGCAATTCTCCTTTCATTCACTCTGCCTACCAGCCCTCATTCATTCTGCTGTGTGTTTCTTCATGTTGACTTCATTCCTACAAATAAAGTATTTGTATTAATAGCATTGTAACTGCTTTAAAGCAAGTCTAGTGATGTTTGTCCACACAAAGCACTACTTTGGGTTACATTCACTTTATTGTTGGAAAATGAAGCTGAAAGGGTGCAGCAAAGAAAATGCAGGCTCCGTCCTCGTACTGAGAACACGTGATTACCAGCACACCTGTTAAGACTGGCAGGTCTCTCGGGCACTTTACACAAAGGACAGCACTGCAAGTGGAAAAGTACTGCCTCTGCATATTAAAGCTTACAGTATATGTTTTGGGTCTTCAATGAAAGAACTATCATGAGTAAATTTAACCCCTACATATATTCTCCATAGAAAGGATTAATATCTGACATTAAACGTATACCTCAGCTGCAATGAGACTCTTCAAGGACAAATTTAATCTAAAGAGCTACTTTTACATGAACAGACTGATACAAGATACATTTCTTAGTTTTAGTTTTTTTAATGATGTAAATCATTTGACTCAACACTTTTGGACAGTATTGTACATATTGAAAAAGTAATGAATATCGTACCATGTGCATGTGGACATCTCTGATGTCCATCAAGAAGTCTTCATCTAGCGCTTTGAGATAAATCTTTACATATTTTACAAATTTTGTTTGTTTTCTGTTGAAATATGAAAATGCTTTGTCATTGCATGTGACTATCTCCCAGCAGTTCACATTAAACATTAAAGTTGATGATGAGTTTTCTACGAATCAGGAGGAGAAAAAAATGCAACTTCATCCTCTGTGTCACAGTTGTTACACCTGTGCTCAGTGATTGGTGGAAACATACATCACATCTGTCGTGAGCACTTTCAAGATTCAAGATTCAAGATCCTTTTATGTGTCACGTACATAGTTTTACAAGTATAACACGCAGTGAAATGTGACCTGATACACTCCTCGACTGTGCAAAATAGAGAGAGAAAAACATTATATGCAGTAAGTAAGTAGATATATACAAAGAGAACATTATGTGCAACAAGTGAGTGAATTATATACATTAAGTTAAATAGAATAAAACAATCTGGAAATTTACAGTTCAAAATTTGGGAATGTACATTGTGTGAGTTGGGTGTTAAAGTGACTTGTGCCACAATGAAATCAGAAGGATCAGGCATCATATGGGAATATGCGAGTCCTGTCTCAGTTCGTGATGGTTGATGGTAAGCTGATTATCACACGGATTGTCTGAGGGTAGAAGCTCCTCTTGAGCCTCTCTGTTCTTGCCCGGATGGTGTGGAACCTTCTGCTTGATTGTTTATTGCTGGGGTGGAACGGGTCCTTCAGTATCTCAGCTGCTCTGGTCCAGCATCTCTTGGTGTAAATGTGCTGTAGGGAGGGGAGAGCAGCTCTCTGAAGAGCTTTTTTGTCCTTGACACAGCTGTTCCCAAACCAGGATGTGATGTTCAGTGTGAGGACGCTCTCCACAGCGCCTGTATAGAAAGTCCTGAGGTTCCCTGGAGAGACCCTGAACTTCCTCAGTTGTTGTAGGTGGTACAGTCGCTGCCTAGCCTTTTTGGACTGGACCTGAATGTGGGCAGACCATGTCAGGTCTGAGGAGATGTGGACACCGAGGTACTTGAGAGACTGTACCCTCTCCACTGGAGCTCCGTTAATGATAATGGGCTTGTAGTCTCTGTGCTTACTCTTTCTGAAGTCAACCACTAGCCCCTTTTGTTTTGCTGACGTTCAGCTGGAGGTGGTTATCCTGGCACCATGATGCCAGATTCTTTACTTCATCCATGTAGGCCGCCTCATCACTGTTGGAGATGGCGCCCAACACCACTGTGTCATCAGCAAACTTCACAATGGTGTTGGAGCCATGGGTGGCCACATAACCTGAAGTGCAGAGGAAGTAGAGCAGTACACACCCCTCTGGTGCTCCCGTGTTGATGGTGATGCTGTCGGAGACACACCTTCCCACCCTCACCACCTGAGTTCTGCCAGTGAGGAAGTCCAACACCCATGCACACAGACGGCTGTTGAGTCCTAGATCCCTCAGCTTTGTGAGCTGTCTGCAGGGCACTATTGTGTTAAATGCTGAACTGTAATCAACACACAGCAGTCTCACGTAGTTACCCTGTTTCTTGTCCACGTGGCTAAGGGTGGTGTGCAGCACATGGGCGATGGGGTCCTCCGTGGATCTGTTGGGTCGGTAGGCGAACTGGAGCGGATCTGTGGTGTTTGGGATGGAGGAGGAGATGATGTTTTTCAACAGCCTCTCAAACACCTTCATGACCACCAAAGTCAGTGCAACTGGCCGGCAGTCATTCAGGCATGAAGGCTTGTTGTTCTTGGGCGCAGGGATGATGGTGGATCTCTTGAAGCATGTGGGGACCACAGATTTCTGTGGAGTATAAACACAGGGACCCGCGAGTGTGCCAGCTATACCAGGGGAGAAATCTTTAGGTTGTTTAGGTTGGACAACACTACTGAAGTGGAGAAAACTTTATTACAACATTGTAACAACTTCATAATTTTCATTGTGTGGTTATACTGAATTATTAGTTAGTGACCTACATGTAGGATGGGCTAACTCTGGCAGGTAGAGCTACAACACCATCAGCAACCAACTAATGCAGTTTACTGGTGAGGTGAAACACAACTGGGACTGACAATATCTATAACTGCTTACACAGTGTCTCCTTTCCTTTAATTTAAATTTTGTTGCACAACAAATTCAAATCTATATCTGTAGTCATTCTTTGTTGTTGTTAATGTTATGTGGAAAAAAACCCTATTGGATTATATGAAGCAATCATCATTCCGGCCTTAGTTAATAATCTATAATCTATCTGTTTTCTTACTTTATGATCATACTTGGGAATGGAATGGCTACTGGAAATGTATACAGAGAAAAGGTATGCAGCTAGAAAGGAAAGGAAAATTATGACTATAAAAATGTATTCATTCAAAGCATTTAAAGGTGCTATCTGATTTTGTGTTAATCCACGTTTTCAAAACACTTTAAGAGCCTTGAGTGAACTGTTATTGTGATTTGGTGCTATATAAATAAAATTGAATTGAACTGAATTGAAACAGGGTCTTTACTTTCCATTATAAAGTGCTCTGAGGCAACTGTGATTTGGAGATACATCAGTAAAAATGAACTGAATCAACAGCTGTGATACTTTTTAGTACAAAGATGTACGGACTGTGGATCTGCCTTTAGCTCTTCCTTACTTATCTTGATCTCTGCTGTGTTGTCAATTTTCACAGAACACTAAGCTATGAGATTGCTGTCTTCACACTATGATAACATTTTGCTAATTTTAACAATTTTTCATGCAGGATGAAAATATTTAGTTATAACACTTGAGTTGAAAAAGCTGCCTCATCATGAAACAGACGTAATTGTTGGTTTAACAGTGTTGGAACATACACTTATAAACATGAAGCAATATATCTGAGTAAAAAGCAACAGAAATATATAAAATCAAAGGTGTATCTGTTCAAATAATGTGATCCTTAAGGTCAATGTACTTTCTATGAACTCAATATATATACCAGTCAAGTACATTTCATTTGCCCAGATACCATTAAAGGTAACATTTTAAGGTACAATTTAAAATGTAATTTTAAACCACACATTTCTTTTAGTGTAACTTTAATGATTTTGATTTTATTTTTTGATCAAAATTAATAAGCAAGCTCTTCGTTTTTTGTTATATATTGAAAAGTTTCCTTTTTCTTAAAATTAATAAAAGTATTTTGGGTTTTTCTTTGAGGTCATGGAAAACACTTCTTGTTGACACATGGTTCTGATTACACAATTATACTAATTTCTATGGATGTGTCTATATGTGCTACATAATGATGTCATCTGGTTTCTCGCTCTTGCATCTATGCTATAAAAAAGCTAGAACCAAAAAAATGTGTCAAAATAACAACTGTACTGTAATAAGATTTGCGTGTGTAAAACAAACAGACTCTGGGAAATGTGTTGGAGATATACCAGGTTGTGTGAGGTAACAAATGATATGTTAATATATACATGAATATTGTACAATGTGTATCTTCATCTAGTGTTTTAAGATTAATCTTTACATAATTTACATATTTTGCTTACCTCCTGTTGAAATATGAAAATGCTTTGTCATTGCACGTGAATATCTGCCAGCAGGCCACATTAAACATTAAAGTTAATGATGAGTTTTCTACGAATCAGGAGGAGAAAAAAATGCAACTTCATTCTCTGCGTCACAGTTGTTACACCTGTGCTCAGTGATTGGCGGAAACATACGTCACATCTGTCGCGAGCGCCTCGTGGAGTATAAATACAGGGACCCGCGAGTGTGCCGTTTTTTAGAAATCTTTGAGGAGTTCTTGCTTCAACAGTGTTTGAACGGAACTTCTTGTCTTCGTCCCGCTTTACATTTCAGCTACTCTGCACTTCGGAAGCAAAAACCTTTTCTACTTGAACACTACAGATAAATTCGACGTAAAGCTTTATTTTTGTACCGTTTTTGTTAATAAAAAGTACAAGAAACGCCAGCCGAAATGGAGTCCCAAGTGCGTCAGAACTACCACCGCGACTGCGAGGCCGCCGTTAACCGGATGGTGAACATGGAGCTGTTTGCGTCTTACACCTACACTTCTATGGTGAGAACAATTTATGTGATACTGATGTCTATAATAACCTTAATCTCAAGCTATATTAGCTGAATGCTAGACAAAGAGAACAGGGAATGCAGTCGTTAAATGTAAAGTCGGGTATGTTGCTAATTTCAGTAATGCATGATTTCAGTCGCAGCTCGTTTGTTGGTTGTTTATCACAGATGGGCAGGTTGCCAGATGCGGAGTGTATTTTCACCCCAAACACATCACTGAAAAACCCAAATGCTGCTTCATGCTTAGTTTGGCTTTTCTTTAGTCTCGAATTCAGCAGTTATCTCGGTCTGAACCGGCTAAACTATTGGTGATGAATCATGTCTGTCTCCATAACTGTTTGTCACGATGCTTTATTTGCAGAATAATTGGTACTGTGTACTAATAACCTGTCTGATTTGTCAGGCCTTCTACTTTGACCGTGATGATGTGGCCCTGCCAGGCTTCTCCCACTTCTTCAAGGAAAACAGCCATGAGGAGAGGGAGCACGCTGACAAGCTGCTGTCCTTCCAGAACAAGAGAGGAGGTCGCATCTTACTCCAGGACATCAAGGTGTGTACAAACTGAACTAATCCTGCTGTGACATACCTGACTGTCTCTAACACAGACTGGGATTAATGAGCAGTGTTATGACACTTGTTCTCTTCCTGTTGTTGCATTAGTGTGTAATGTGTACACAAAGCTTAAAACAAGTGTTCAGTCTTTAACAGAATCGTTTGTTGTGCAGAAACCAGAGCGTGACGAGTGGGGCACCGGGCTGGAGGCCATGCAGTGTGCTCTGCAGCTGGAGAAGAAAGTCAACCAGGCTCTGCTGGACCTGCACAAGCTGGCTTCTCAGCATGATGACCCTCATGTAAGTGGGAGTATGAGGGAAGAGTTTGGGGTTAAAGACTGAACCAGTTCATGCGGTGTATGTTTGACAAGTCATCAAATGTTAACTGTAATTTTGGTTTGTTTTCCCAGCTGTGTGACTTCCTGGAGAGCCACTACCTGGATGAGCAGGTGAAGTCCATCAAGAAGCTGGGTGACCACATCACTAACCTCACCCGCATGGATGCCCACAAAAACAAGATGGCAGAGTACCTGTTTGACAAGCACACTCTGGGTGACAAGAGCTAAATGCTGAGACCTAGAAGTGAGCCTGGAGTCAACATGTTAACAACACAGGCTTTGAAGTAAACTCACTTCTGCTCCAGCTGTTTCACTGAGAATGATTTCTTTCCTGACTGTAAAGCTGGCATCAGTTCTTGTATGTTGTGGTGTTTTTGTGTGAAATGTCACATGGAGAGATGGATGTTATCAGGGTATGGCTCTGCTTCTAAGCTGTCTGACATTTGGACATGTTTCTGATCTGTTCATCTGAATAAACATTTTTGAGCTGGATCTTTGGTCTGTCTGCATCTGTGACTCATTTTCCTGATTAGTTCAAGCAGTCGGTCTAAAAACTAAATAAATCACTGCTTCATTACCTTGTCGACTTTGTCAGATTATAGTGTTGACTAAGGTCGTCTCAGAAGGTGTATGAGTTAATATTTGTACACATTGGGACCAAATACAAACAAGGCCATATCAGATGTAAATGTTACTGGATATCCTTTGGATTTCTCCCCAGTGAAGTCTCAACTTGACCTACACTTTATTTGGTGCACCTATTCAGCAGCCTAAGGCGAACTTGTAATTGGAAATCTGTAGCGGTTGCAGAGGATCTGCACTGAGCAGGAGGTCTGATTAGAAATGTCTGTTTAATATCAGAAGTCAAATGTTCAGGTGGCCTTAGATGCTTTAACTGTTTGCAGGACATCACCATGGCAACTTCATTTGTTCACTCTTATATACAGTCTTGTATATACTTATTTTTTTTCAATCTATTGTGTGTATGTATATATATATATATATATATATATATCTTAACAGTGCGCTCTTTTCACTTGCATACAATTTTTGTTCTTAAAGCACAATGACAAAGATTCTGATCCATGAAGCACCACACATCCCAAACAGCAAAACTATATTGATTGATGTAAACATCTTAATATAACAGCCAATAATTAACATGAAAATATGGAATCACGTGGACATGTGATCCAATGTCTTACTATAAATTTTGGGTGGGTGTTCATTTAATTTGGCACAAATCTTTGTTTGCCTTGTTATGGAAATTACTTTTGTAATGCACCATCGCCATCTACTGGAGACACTCCATACTGCAGAGTGAAATCATTTCCTTCTTTAAATCAAGTAAAATCTAAAATGAACTAAAGGTGTGTTAGATTACACCCTGAATTTTTTTTATTTACCTTGTTGTGCCTTATGCAGTAATAACAAAAACTAAACATTATTTTTCAAAAGTTTTCTTCCAAATACAGAAGAACAACTGAAACGAGTTGTACAGTTTTCTGATGCTGTGATTCATACATCATATCATGCTACACTACATTTGTATTGTTTTGTCATTTGTTTTCAGGAATTAAATTCAAAGAAAGATTTGTAGTCATTTTATTCACTTGTATTAATGTTATCTAGAAATAAAATCACATCACAAAGAAATCCTCTCTCACTCTTCTCTTAAAAATCCGGGTGTTTGCTCAGTTTTATACCCATGTTTTGGGAAGTATCCATGATTAAAATTCTGAACAAAATGTCTCAACAGCCACAGGCTGGAGGTCTCAATTCAATTCAATTCAATTCAATTCAATTCAATTCAATTTTATGTATATAGCGACAAAATCAGAACATCAGTTGCCTCAAGGCGCTTTATATTGTAGGGTAAAGAGCCTACGATAATACAGAGAAAACAGAGAACACCCACAATCGTATGGCCCCCTAAGAGCAAGCGCGTTGGCAATATTGGGAAGGCAAAACTCCCTTTTAACAGGAAGAAACCTCCATCACAACCAGGCTATGGAGGAGCGCCATTTGCCACGACTGGTTGGAGGTGACGGGAGGAAATCGGGACACGACACACTGTGGAAGAGAGCCAGAGATTATACATAACTAATAATTAAATATCGAGAGATGTATAAACACGTAGTGACTAAAAAGCTGACTGGAAGAAGAAACACTCAGTGCATCATGAGAATACCCCAGCTGCCTAAACCTATTGCAACGTAACTGAGTATTCTGTCCCTCGGATTATTTCTGAGGTATGTTACAGGTGTGTTATAGGACAGTTCATAGTCACATGTGCTGTAAGTAATTGAATAGATGTGTCAACAAATACGTTTATTCCTGGCCTGCTTATGGCAAAAGCCTGCCATCTAGTGGGTCAACAGCAGAAACACCTATTAAGGGGAGAGAAGGAGAGTTTTGCTCCGAGCACTTAGCAGGGAAGGTCCGGTGCTTCGTGTCTCTGACGATTCCTGCTTCTGTTGCTCTTGAGATGGCATAATCTTTCTACAAGAATAAAATTATGCTATGAAGTCAGATGACACAAATAGGACATGTATTATAGACACAAAGGCCTGGATGACCTCTAATTTTCTGCTTCGAATTCAGACAAAACTAACCCTAAAATTCTTAAAAACATGGGATCTAACCAGATACTTACCATGGATGGCATTACCTTGGCCTGTAGTGACACTATGAAAAGTTTTGATCAGCCAAAATGATGGACACCACACATGGACACCACAAAAGATGGACATCACACATCAATTGCATAAAAAGCTAATTTATTAAAAAAAAATAAAATAAAACAACAACAAAAAAAGCCCAACAAAAGTCAAATATGTTGTCAGTTCAGCCAAACCAAACCTGGACGTGGACATAGAGGCCTGAGGGCCATCTCACACATTTATTCAGAATAAACCAGGTTTTTGTGTTTGTGTACTCGAGGACGTCAACATGACATGTTCAAGTACCCAGTAAACATCAGTGCAGACAGCTGTTCATAAAAATGTCATAAAAACGTGCTTAAACTACTCAAACCAGCCACTGTGACCACTGCTGCAGAGCAGAATGAACAGTACTGATGGGGACTATGAGGGTTTGTAGTTTAATTCCTGCAGCAGGAGCGATTCTAGGATCAGAGCTTTGGGGGTGCTGAGCACCCAGAGAGCTGCCCAGCCAGGCAAGATAAACTTTACTCGTCACGATGAGACTTCTTCCCTGTCTCTGTGAGTCCCTGCATCCTTAAATGTCTCCAGTTGTCCCGAGTTCCCTCTGACTGTCTCCTTGGTGCATTTAAACCCCTGTTCCTCCCTGTCCTCGTCGTCTGTTGTCTTCATCTCCGTTATCAGTCATCATAATTTTACCATCTCTGTGCAAGTCTGCAAATTTATTTATTAAATCATAAGATTCTTAAATTCATCAAGTCTCTCTCTGCCTTGGTCCTCGTCACAAAACATGACACCATTGTTTTGTACATTTTAACACAATCCCCACATTTGTGAAAGAAAAGAAAAGCACTTTTTTAAAGTCTGTAACAAAACCATCAAATCTGATCAAGGTTATTTAAATGCTGCAAAAGAAGAATGAATTGGAATAAAAAAAATACATATGGTAACCTTAATTACTGGGGGAAAATGATGAATGATGATCATAGTGAGTAAGAAGTAAACTGAGTGCATTTTTTGGACAGAGATTCACTTTTAATATGTATGTATAATACAATAGATACATAAAAATACACTCCAAAAATAGAGTCCTTTAAATGTAGAAATGTAAAAAATATTGAAAAAAATTTATAAAATTGGAGGCAACTTTTGCCTATGGTACAATGTATACAATGTATGAAAAGATCTTTACTGCAGATACTACTATGGCTCTGCAGATTTTTTTCTTTTATTTTAACCTATGTCGCCTCACCTTGAGATTGGCAAATCACTTTTGGTGGTCAACTCTCTCAAGCAGTTTAACAGTTTCTGTTGTGCCTGTCACTATTCCCTCTCTGTTTCCTTACCTGGTTCTTCCTGACCTTGTACTCTCTCCCTCTTTGGACTGACAATCATACACAAATAGATTGTATTCAATTGGATGAAAAAATTACATTAATATGAAAAAAAAAATACTATTAAGATCACTAATAAAAAGTCCTCTCTCGGTGTACTTTCAAACAAAAGGCAAATAACCAAACCACATGTACATCTAATAAAAGATATAAATATTGAAACACTGATCCAACACTATCCTTTATTGATGGTTTATTTGTTCTTACACTTTTACCTGAATGTTGCTCCTGGGTTTAAGATCGGCACATGCACATATGACAAAATAACCAGCTTCTCTCATTCCATTTCAAACAGGACAGTGGTAACAACAGCAGGCTGCGGACAATTTTAAGTTTTAGATTTTAAATAGGCTGTATAAATGTCAATGGGAGCAACAGGACGGTCAAATGTCGCTGTTTTGACTACACGAGGACGAATTGTAGGGTAGCAAACATCGTCGGAAAACACGTTTTCAACACTGCAGGTTACCTGGGTGTAATGTTTTCCAGCTAAAAAGAAACATGGTCTGACTCCTACCTAACTATATAAAGAGTAACTGAAGGTTAAATGCAGCTAACATGTCCTGTTTTAAGCCAGGCACTCACACCTCCGCTCCGCTGCGTCTCAGCCACCATCGCTCTGGCAGAAAGGGCGCTAGAGGCAGAGTAGGGGAGAGCCGAGCTGGAATAAACCATTTTGGGAGGGGGGAATGATCTATACTTTTGTTGTTAAAATGTTCCATCTCAATTAAGTAGTGCTTTTTATATTTTTAGTAGTGTGTCACACAAACAGCAAATATTGTCAAGAAAAGTAAGAGGCTAAAATCGCCCCTGTTCCTGCTCTTGCACGATCAGTGAGTGTCTGTTTAAAGATAAACCTCATGAACAAAACTTTAGACCTCTGCTCCCCACGACATCACCAACAGTTCTGCAGGAGGACAGAACCCCCTGATTTAATCTACCATAATGCTCTGTGATATGTTGTCATGGCAACATGAAGTCAAAAAAATAAGAACAGGAGGACAACAAGACAGGCAGCTGGAGGAGCTTTTGAAGCAGGAAAACTTTTCTGGATTTATCTTAACTTAACTGGAAATTTTGCTAAACAAGTCAAGCTGGAAACAAGGAGGCAGCTGGTTGGATTATATCTGAGGACAGGACGCATGAAGGAGAAGCATGAGGAGAGAGAAAACAGCAGAGAGATGCTGTGGAGCTAATCGTTGATCAAGTCGAAGAAGCAAGCACCAAAACTGTGAGTAGACATCACACACCAAGAGCTAAAATTACTGTGCTGATTAAGGAAACATTCAATTTGGTTAGTTTGGGGTCTGGAGCTTCAGGTTTGTGGGTTCAGTTGGTCTCAAAATTGAAGAAAGACAAAAACATGTTTCTTTCAAAAGGTTGTTGGAGGAGTCTTACTGTAAGAACTGAAAATTAAACCATGGGTTAAACTGATAAAAAAATTAAAAAAAACCCACAAGGTTTGAACGTCTGGGTGTGTATCTGCATTTATTTTATTTATTTTCTTAAAGTTGAATTTGGTTTAATCACATTGAAAAGGGAGTTGGAGGATCAAGACAATAATGTGGCCAAATTGACTGTTTCCTTAATCAGAGCAATAATTTTGATCTGAAATGAAAATGTTGAAATGGGTTATTTTCTTTCTCTCTACTGATCCCTGTGTTCAATCTTTAGTTACTTGTCGGTCTCCATTAACGCTAATGGTACTTTTAAAAAATGCTGTTTATTTGTAATTTTGTAGAAAAGGCTCTGCACCTGTGAAAATAAAAAACAGGTATCCAAGCCCCCGAGGTCACTGCAGATCAAAGTAGCTAAGAACTGGTTAACTATAATTATATTACAGGAGGTGAAAAAGTATGGCAATGATTGAAAGAAAGATCTGGTTAAAGATTTGGCTTTCTTAATGAAAGACATGAAAATTATTCCATGTGTGACACTGAGAAAAAACTGAAAGCTTAATAGATCTGGAGGTCCAGTTGTTGTTATACAAATGTGCAAATGTGTTTTAATGACATTAGGATGAAAAAAATGGGATGTTTAAAAAATAACATGGAAAATTTAATTTTTTATTAGACGACAAAATGATTTTGGTTTGTGCTGATGTCTTTGGAAAAAGGTTTGGTCACTGAGGGGAGGTAATATAATGTACACAGTAGCTATAATGGCTATAAATGGGCATCTGTACACCTGTAGATATTTTATCCAACATCAATCATAATTTGTGATCAATGTGAGTTTTAAACATTGACATTTCTTTATATTTCTGACTAATTTACAAAATATGAAAAATAATTTTAGTATTTTTTCAAAATAAGATGTTTCTAATTGACTTCAAACTTCTGAGCTGTAGTGTAGATTGCAATGATAGTGATCTATTATAGAAGATGATATAGAAGTATGAGGACAGGGAGACACTGTTAAAACGTTATGAGCTGTCTTGCTGCAGAGAAAGTGGAATCTGTCATCCTTGAAATGCTCCCTAGATAGGCAGCTGGTAGGATTGAACGATGCTGTGCCTCTGTGGTCAAGTACAGACATAGGCCTTAAGCAACCATGAGCCACTGATGAGCGTGACAGATTAGGAAGCATGCATAAAGTTAGACACCTATGAGCCAGTAATAGGAGAAAATGAGCACGCAATAAAGTGGACTTGTTAGGCAGATTTTGCCATCAGAGTTAAAACACTTCAACTCAATTTTTGATGATAGACACAACTAAAAAATCCTGATCAGATACAGACACATGTACACAATACACACTACTGCTCAAAAGTTTGTGGTCAGATTGAAACATTCTTGTTTTAATAATAAATTTACATTTGCTTTAACGTAATATTACATGAAGTTTATCAGTAATGTTTTCACAGATGTGTTTTTAATGAATCATTTATGGTAAATCACTCATGATGTGTTAGGAAATGTCTACACAGTTATACATGAGCCCATCTTTAGTATCAGTCACTCCTGTATGGACAGATCACATGGTTATAAACCAGGTGCAAATTAGTTTTAATGTGATTCTAAAGTAAAAATGGGATGATCCATCACAAACCTCGCAAATTTACTGTTGTTAATCTGCACAATGATTTTGGTTTGTGCTGATGTCTTTGGTAAAAGGTTTGGTCACTAATAAGTTGAGATTTAACAGGATAAACTGAGGGGAGGTAATATAATGTACACAGTAGCTATAATGGCTGTAAATGGGCATCTGTACACCTGTAGATATTTTATCCAACATCAATCATAATTTGTGATCAATGTGAGTTTTAAACATTGACATTTCTTTATATTTCTGACTAATTTACAAAATATGAAAAATAATTTTAGTATTTTTTCAAAATAAGACGATTCTAATTGACTTCAAACTTCTGAGCTGTAGTGTAGATTGCAATGATAGTTATCTATTATAGAAGATGATATAGAAGTATGAGGACAGGGAGACACTGTTAAAACGTTATGAGCTGTCTTGCTGCAGAGAAAGTGGAGTCTGTCATCCTTGAAATGCTCCCTAGATAGGCAGCTGGCAGGATTGAACGATGCTGTGCCTCTGTGGTCAAGTACAGACATAGGCCTTAAGCAACCATGAGCCACTGATGAGCGTGACAGATTAGGAAGCATGCATAAAGTTAGACACCTATGAGCCAGTAATAGGAGAAAATGAGCACGCAATAAAGTGGACTTGTTAGGCAGATTTTGCCATCAGAGTTAAAACACTTCAACTCAATTTTTGATGATAGACACAACTAAAAAAAATCCTGATCAGATACAGACACATGTACACAATACACACTACTGCTCAAAAGTTTGTGGTCAGATTGAAACATTCTTGTTTTAATAATAAATTTACATTTGCTTTAACGTAATATTACATGAAGTTTATCAGTAATGTTTTCACAGATGTGTTTTTAATCAATCATTTATGGTAAATCGCTCATGATGTGTTAGGAAATGTCTACACAGTTATACATGAGCCCATTTTTAGTATCAACCACTCCTGTATGGACAGATCACATGGTTATAAACCAGGTGCAAATTTGATTTAATGCGATTATAAAGCAAAAGCAATGGGATGATCCATCACAAACCTCGCAAATTTACTGTTGTTAATCTGCACAATGATTTTGGTTTGTGCTGATGTCTTTGGAAAAAGGTTTGGTCACTAATAAGTTGAGATTTAATAGGATAAACTGACATCTGGTAACACAATGTACCACTAAAACACAGCAGTTATTATTGCTGAAAATGGTCCTCTGTAGCTGTCATGGTCCCCGAGCCCTCTTTTCTTGCGTTCCTTTGTTCTCTCTCTCCTTTGTCCGTGTTTGCTCGTTCTGTTGTCCGTGTGCTTGTCTGTTTCAGGGGATGCCCCTCCTCCTTCCTGTCGTTCAGTCACTTGTCAACAATCAGCTGATTGCTCCCCTGCTCCTCATGAGGTGTTCATGCTGGCTCCTCAACAACCAGATCATTGCATCACCAAGGTAACGTATCAGGCCACAGTCATGTCACATTTTCTATCAGTTCTTGTCTTTGCTCACTCTCTGTTTCTGTGCAGACCTTTCAGCTTGTTTGGATCCCTGCAATCTTCTGTGGCAGTGTCTGAGTGTGCCTTCAGACAGCCTGCAGTACCTCTGCCCCGTCTCCTGGAGCCCACAGTGTTTATCCTGTATTCATAGCTATCTGCAAATAAACCTGTGAAACTTTCCCACAGTGTCTCATGATCATTCTGTTGTTTTCATAACAGTACACCTATGTAGATATTCCACTAAATCTCATTCGTGATTTGTGATAAATGTTACCATTAATCTTATATTTCTTTATACTTCTGATTAATTTAGTAAAACATAAAAACTAATTTCACTGTTGTCAGAAAATTATAGTGTTAACTAAGTTAAAGCAACTTCTTCATTATGTGTATATAGTACTACAATAGTACTAAAAATAACTAGTTTTGAATGCAAATTGAATGCAACTAAGTAACATTATGTTTGATTGCCCTTCGACCTAAGAGATTTCTGTGGCTGTGTGGCAGGCAGAGGTAGGACCTAAACGCAGGATTCA
Organism: Pelmatolapia mariae; assembly: GCF_036321145.2. Taxonomy (NCBI): domain Eukaryota; kingdom Metazoa; phylum Chordata; class Actinopteri; order Cichliformes; family Cichlidae; genus Pelmatolapia; species Pelmatolapia mariae. Next base: position 6,676,593 of record NC_086230.1, on the reverse strand, counting down.
GAAACAAAGAGATAGAAACAGGTAGCTTTACTGTTGTGATTACATAAACTCAAGTGTAAAAACATGCAAAAAATCAGAAATTAGGAACTATACACTAGAATTAAACAACTAGGAATTAACGACTGAAACATGGCCCACATGGAAATACACAGCAAACAGGAATGATGCAGCAACAGTCAGAGGGAGACTGACATACACAGGATGAGGACAAGATGGACCACTGCTGACACTAATTGCACACTGACAGGAGAGAGGAGGCAAAGCAGAACACAATGCACACAGGACACAGACAGGCAAAATAAAACAGGAAACAGATGGAATGGACACAGGATGGTGGAAACAAACACTGAGACGAGACTGACTCGATAAAGGGAACGCATGGAGGGGACAGACATAAGACTAGAAAGACAAACGCAAAGACACTGAAGATAGAAAACGAGGGCGACAGAGAGAGTGAGAGACACAAAGGGGGGAGACACAAAACAAACTAAACTTAAAATAAATACAATATAATCAGAAAACTCCTAAGCACAAGAAAAATACACCAGGAAACGTAAACGCTCTAAGAATACAGCAACAAGATGAGATTCAAGAGTCCACAAACACAAAATGCAATGACAAACACAACAATGCTAAATCAATACAAACATTGTATGTGGGTATGATTAAAAATAATTAAAAACCAGTTGTTGTAATGCAATTAAATGATTCCAACTTTTATTTTTAAAATCAAAAAGAATACAGCCAACACACTGGACATTGTTCTGCTGAACAACAAAAAAGTATATTGCCACTATTGTAGCTGGTGTTATTTAATAAAATTTTAAATATTATAAAATTTAAGTTCTATATTTATTTGTTACACAATTTAAAACTTTAATATACATATTATAATATCATATATTATCTTACAATAAAAACAGATTCAATAATTCTGAAACATTTAAGCTTCCCATAACTTTGTACTGCAAGTTATATTATTGATATAATTGATATAAAATGTATTTATTGTTCAGCCATAAGTGCAGTCTCTGGCTCAAACAACACATTTGTTTTGCATTCAAACGCACAAAATTGGTATGTTGCATTTATATTTTAAGGATGGCTTGTTTCCAGTCCAGGCACTACTGCCTGATTGACTCATGGATTTAGTTGATCCAAATGCCTGAAGAAAGTCTTTAACATTGTCCCAACTTCCTTTAAGTACAGTGGCAGTGGATGTGAGCTTGAGATGCATTGACCTAGATCCTGCTGGTGACCATCTTCACTGAACACGCCGTCTGTGACGGAGGGTGAAGTAAAATGCTTCCCAGATGGTATTGCACGGTAGCTCAAAGTCATACAGCCCTTTCTGTGATCATAATTCCATCAGTTTTGTCAGGATTGCAAACATCACCAGCCGCAGCTCCAAACCATGACAGAGCCTCCCTCTTACAGTTTGTTGTAGACATTCATTGTTATACCTTTCTCCTCACATCCTCCTTATAAACTGACAGTGAACCAAAATGTTTCAAATTTGAATTCATACCTCTTTATGGAGCTGCCAGCAGGAGGGAAAAGGTGAAGACCACAGAGAAGGCTTATGGATGAAGTGAAGGTGGACATGCCGAGTGTCACAGAAGCGAATTCAAGGGATAGGCTATAGTTCCTTGAGAATCACGTTGTTGGTGGAAAAGTAATATTTTATGCTTTTATCTTTGTCATTTTTCACTGACTCAGAATGCAAAATGGGAACAAATTACATCTGTTTTGCTTAGTGTTTTTGACAGGCTGACAGCTCCTAAACACACAAATAAAATAGGTTCTTTGTTAAGTTGTCTATAATGCTTATTTATTTATTTAGTGCTTCAGTATATTATGGATCAGTGTTAAGTGGCTTAACAAACAAATCTTTACCTAAATACAGTCAGGTGCAAGGACTTGATTAAAAATGACTGGGAACAAGTAAAAATAAAAAGTTTAAAAGATCTTAAAATCTTAAAATCTTAAAATAAAGATCTTAAAATACTGCACAGTCGATTATTTCTCACCACCAAATGAATTTATTAAAATATTTTAGTAATGACACAATTTTAATCATGAACTTTACTACTTAATACTAGCAGTGTATCAAAAGATTTATTAGAATTCACCATTTTGTCAAGAGCGTAAAGGCCAGATGTGAACTTTCATTAAACAGAACTTTATTTGGCTCAATTTGGGAAAGGCTTTAATCGTTTTGCACACAAAGTCTTGCTCTGTATTTTGTTATCATGTTTTTTAAAGCAGAAAATCCCCTTTCGCACAAGTATGTGGTGGCGAAAGGCATTAGAGTCTTGATAGCGCGCAGTTTAGTGCGGAGTCCTATCCAGAAATTCACCAGGGAGATCCATCTGTGGCGATCTCAATTAGGTTCTCCTGGTCAGACGGTGATAACGAAGTAGGCTCGGCGGGGAATGGGTGACGTATCCAATCATTTGACCCGTCCATCTCTGGGAAGTATCGGTGTAACTGCGTCACCAGCTCCTCAAGGTACATGTTACATTCGCGCTTTACACTGTTTGATAGTGTCAGATCATTTGAGCACAGAAAACCATGCAGCACTGGAAAGACTTCTGTGTTGTTTGTGCCCATGCAGTTCTTCCAAAGGTTTGACTTCTTTATCATGGCCTCAACTTTATCTTGAACATTGAATATGGTTGCAGAAATGCCTTGTAATCTGAGGCTGACCTCGTTCAGACGAGAAAATATATCACACAGAGTAAGGTACGCTTCATCATGCAAATATTCAAACAGCTCAAAGGGATGGTTACTGAAGAAAAGTTCTTCCCTCAGCTCAAAGAAAAGAATCAGCACTTTCCCCCTTGATAGCCAGTGAACCTCTGTGTGGAGTAATAAAGTCTCATGCTCGCTGCCCATCTCATTGCACAACGCAGCAAATAAGCGGGAGTTCAGCGGCCTGGCTTTCACAAAGTTAACCATTTTTACAGTGGCGTCCAAAACATGTATTCCCTCTCGGTGGATGCTGCAGTGTACCCAAGAGGCATCTGGCGTGACTGCTTGCACACGCGAAACCACACCTCCGTGTCTCCCAGTCATGGCCCGTGCGCCATCAGTGCAGGTGCTAACACCTCTGTCACACACGAGTCCATGTGTGTTCATGAATGTGTCCAGCTTTTGAAAAATATCGGCGGCAGTTGTCTTTTCTTCCAGCGGTTTACAGAACAGCATGTCCTCCTTGATAGTTCTTTCATGAATGTTGCGCACATACAGGAGGAGATGCGCCAGGCCAGCCACATCCGTGGACTCATTCAGCTGTATTGCATAAAATTCTCTGTGACGTATGCGCTGAAGTATCTGCTGTAAAACATTTTCTGACATTGCATTGATGCACCATGAGACAGTATTGTTTAATGATGGAATGGACTGTATCGTCTTTTTTGCCTTTTCCATTGTCCCTACCATATCTAAATCAGCAGGGAGAACGAGGTCCTCCACAATAGTGTGGGGTTTGTTGGTTTTAGCCACTCTGTAACTGACCATGTAAGATGCTTGTAGTCTGTTTTTCTTCATAGGGTCTGGCACTCAAATGCAGGTTTTACTTGTTGAAAGTGATTTTAGCTGTTGCTCAATATATTCTCTTGGTTTATTTTTCAAATGGGGATGATTTGTCTCTAAATGTCTGCACAATAGTGAAGGTTTCATTGAGTTGTGAGACAATACTTTTGCACAATTAACACACTGTGGCCGGGAAAATCCACCAATATTTATACACGTGAACCCCAGCGAAATATAATTGTCATCATATTTGCGCTTCTTTGATGAGGGTGTGTTACAGTCCGAGGTGACATGCTTTCTCCCACTTTGATGCTCTGCATCAGACCCTTCATCACTTTCCCCATGACTGTCTCCAGCTATGCTAGCCACTTGGCTAGTAACCACAGATGCATCTGTGGTAGCATCCCAATCTGACCATTGTTGTTGAACAATCACCTGTGTGGTCACTGGAAAATGCATCTTCAGATATGAGCTGATTGGTTGTAGTGGCCGGTGTCTCGGTGGTAGGGCATTTTTTTTTCTTGTTAACCATTTGTCCATTTCTGCGCTGCACTGAATGCTTGGAGGCAACTTCGACTGTCAGGTGTCAGTCAATTGGGCAAGTCACGCCCATTTATTTTGTCAGTGCAATTTTTTTGCTGAACACCAGAGGTTGGTATATAGTTATGTATTTAATAACCACATCAAACTGTATAGGGCTTTGGAGTTAACTTCACGCCGCAATGCATTGTGGGAGCGCGGCACCATTTTAGCAGGCCACGAACCAAAACAAACACACTGTGTTGGAAGGAAGATTGCTACGAACCATACTTAAAAGCAGCTCAAGAGAAAAAGGACGTTATAGAGACACAAAGTAGAAGCAACAGTGTTGATCTGTGGCACAATGACTGTTACAGATGAACCTGTATACTGTGTTTTGCTGGGTAATATGACCCAGTGGTTGGCCATAAGATAGACTTCTCCTCTTGAGCTGCCCAAAAAAAGGCTCTCAATCAAAACATAAACAGACCATCCGTAGTGACAGGTAAAAGAAGCCGTCCTCAAAAAAGAAAAATTCCACCTGCTACTGTGGAGGAGTTGTCTGAACTGATGGGAAAATATTTCTCCAAGCATAGTTCTGTTCTGAATAACCCATAATGTTGTATTTAGGGGGTCTACATTTGTGCCTGAAGTGCATTGCCATGTAAATAATTTGCATTTACTGAATATGTACTTACTAAGTAACACTGTTCAAAAGTTGAATAAAGAAACAAACAAATTTTTTCCTTTTTTTAATTAAAACCACTTTGTAGAACATCACATCAGTAACAATTAGAATCAATGTCATGTATAGTTTATAAATAACAAAATGTTCACATAAAATCATCACAGCATTTAAATAATATCACCCACTACTAGCATTCTGTAATTTACTGTCTCTTTTGAAAACTTATCACTACATATGCAACACAAGACTTTTAAGAGTATTTAACAAGAGCATTTTCCCTGGTTTTACTACAACACTGGGGCATATGTTCACCAAAACGCAGAAAACCTTCACCATCTTATCCAGAAGGGTCACATCTTCCACCTCACATGGAAGAAGTAATCTGATTGGCATGGTGTTATGTAGCATGTAGTTTGAAGCAGGGATTTCGTAGTGCCCCGTGTGTAGCGTTGGAACCCAGTCAGGATTTGTCTCATCCATTTCATAGGCTGGTTTGCCTGCAATAATGAAAAACAATTAGCAACTCTATAAATAGAACGTATATAATAATTATAATTCTATAACTGTTTACAACTGTTTATAACTTGCATAGTTCATATTTCTGTATAGTTTTCATATTTATATCCTGTTCATATCCTGTACATAGCTTGTACACCCACTACAGCCTGTACATACTTATAGTTATAGCATATTCATAACATACCTTCACACCGTGTACATTGTAACTTACCCACAATAGACCCATATTTTGCACCCTCATACCTATAACAGGCCCGTTTCTGTAATATATCTATATATCTATATTATTGCTAATATATATTTTGTAATATATCTATATTATGACTAAAGCACTTCTGCATTTCGTTGCCTGTACTTGTGACATGTGCAATGACAATAGAGTTGAATTCTGTTCTATATCTACAAAATCACTCATTAGGATGTTTGTTCTAATTTGCTATGACCTCAGAGCGCATTGAAAATAAAACTAATAGGCTATAAAGAGTAATATGAACTTATTTAGAACTTACCTAAATGAAAATGTCTGGAGCACACCAACAGATATCTGTGGATGGTAAAGAACTGGATATCCGCTTGTCTCACAGCTGCTATCCAGGCTAGACGCCTTCTTTTGGTAACATCCGATACATGAGCTCCCTCACGTTGCTTCCAGGTGGGGAAACGATAAAAAGAGAGCTGATTTTCCAGCTTATTCCCTTCCCGATCGTGCGATCTAACATTACAACCGACAACACAGCAAGTAGGGCAGGGCGATATGGCCAAAAGTATTTATCACGATATAGATTTGAAAGTTTGCGATAACGATATAACTGACGATATAACTGACGATATAACTGACGATATAACTGACGATATAACTGACGCAAAACAAAATACAACTCTACAACTTTATTAGTGGAAAAAAACCCATCAATTTATTTTTGTTTAAACAAGCAGCTGTTTATTTTAACGTGCATTACAGCCACACAAAATTCAACAGTGGTTATCCTGTTATATACATGGTTATCCATAATCATGTATATCCACAAAACTTAGGAGGTGCTTTGCAACAAAAGTGCAGTGTGCAAAATCAATAAGTCAAATAATAATATTGCACAAACTCTTGAGTAAATACAAAACAAACAAAAACATAGATAAACTATGCTACTGATCCTGGAAGTTTTTCTACATTTCAAGTTTAAAGATTCTTTGTCAGAAACACTAACATGTTCACAGATGCGGGCTTAAGGGAGGACCTTTGACAAGTTACAACATTTCCACCTGTGCTGAACAACCTTTCAGATGCAGAGCTAGTTGCTGGAATGCAGAGGTATTTCCTAGCTAATCTGCTGATGTGGGGAAAGTTTACTGTGTGAACTTTCCACCACGAAAGAGGATCACACTCACTGTCTGCTGGTGGACTATTCACATAACTGCTCAGTTCAGATGATAACCTCTCTGCAGTTACCTCTATCTTGCCACTAACTGGTCCCTTCAAAAAACTCCCAAGACTCTTCTTTTGCTTTTTACAGTTTTTTCTGATTGCTTAAGCACATTTTTTGTAACTATTGGCTATTTTTGCAAAACTCTACACACAAATAAGAAAACCTGTCACCCAATTATCAAAACATTGTAGTTCTCTTGCAAAAGCGAACACAGCTAGATTAACTCTTCACACCTTCGTAAAAATGGTGTTTTCGTATCAAACAGTACACACAAGCCATCATCTACTAAGCACACAATGCGCCAACTGCACACTGATGGTATGAATACAAAACACATCTGGCTTTTGCTTTCTCTGTGTACAGATGTCAATTTGAGGTCACACTTTTGTCATAGTGTCATGTAAACATACAAGGATCCAAACTTCAAGTATTGGTGTTTATTCACACTCATCAAAACCAAGACAAAGTCAGAACACAAAATAGGAATTTCACAAAAAAAAGGAAAAAAAAAAGACAATCAGCCTACATCATGTCGTCTTTCTGGGTCCGGCCACAAAATTTCGTCCACATCGCATGCGATATCCTCCAGTCCAAGGCACCGGGGAAAATATCTCCTTGAATGCCGTATCCAGGCCTGACATGATGCCTGGTCAATATCTCCACATGCCTCCTCCATTGCCTGTAAAAGGGCTACCTGTTGATGAGGATGACGGTCGTACACTTTCCAGCGCCAGGCAGAGAAGAACTCCTCGATGGGATTTAAGAATGGAGAGTATGGAGGGAGGTTGAGTGCCATGAAGGATGGGTGGTCTGTAAACCAGTTGCGGACCAAAGCAGCCCTATGGAAACTAACATTGTCCCATATGATGACATATCGGGTCTGCTCTGGTCTCTGAACAGTGAGCATGTCATGCAAGGTGTCCAGGAATGCAATAATGTGTGCAGTGTTGTATGGGCCTATGGTTGCATGATGGTGAACAACACCATTTTGGCTTATAGCTGCACACATGGTTATGTTACCACCACGTTGTCCTGGGACATTGATGATGGCATGGTGTCCAATAATGTTCCTGCCACGTCTCCTGGTTTTACTGAGGTTAAAACTGGCTTCATCCACAAAAAGTAGCTCATGTCCCATTGCATCCGCTTCTAGTTCCATCACTCTCTGGACAAGACAAAACAAATGCAACACATCAGGCCCATGCACAGCACTACAGTATGCACTTCCAAATTCAGAACCAATGACACTAGCTTACCTGCACATAGTCATATCGCAGTTGCTTTACACGTTCTGTGTTTCTCTCGAAAGGAACTCTGTAAATTTGCTTCATTCTTATTCTGTGGCGCGCAAGTACACGACTCAGTGCAGAAATGCTTGCACTGTGTACATTTTGAAAGATGGTGTCATTATCAATTATGCGCTGCTGTATTTCGTGCAGTCTTATTGCATTATTGGCAATCACCATGTTCACTATATGGGTCTCTTGCTCTGGAGTGAACATTCTGCCTCTGCCCCCAACGTCTGGACGTCTAGCAATTCTGTAAAGTAACAATTTCAGTATTTTTGCATGTATGGTACTGTTGTGTTTCTCATTAGAGTATGGCAGTGCTACAAAGTACTTACCGATTCTCATTTCGAAATGTCCTAATGATGCCTGCCACAGTGTAGCGGCTCAGTTTAGGCTGAACCCGTTGGCCAGCTTCCCTCAGGGTCATCCCATGGTTGATGACATGGTCCACTATTGTAGCTCTGATGTCATCAGTTATTCTGTTTCTTACTCTTCTTACCCTTCCTCTTTCCCCTCCTCGTCCTCTTCTTGCTCCTCCACGTCCTCTCCCTCCAACTTCTTCACCTCCACGTCCTCTTCCTCCAACTTCTTCACCTCCACGTCCTCTCCCTCGGCCTCCTCTGATTCTCACTCTTGCTGCTCCTTCCATTGTACTCCACATAGACAGCTTACCTGTGGCCTGTTTATAGTGCTTAGGCTGATTGCAAAGTGGACTAATTATCTAAAACAGTTTTCACATGTGAAAGTGTGCCAGACAGTTGGCAAAATAGTGTTAATGATAGCCATACATGTGTATAATTTTGCTAGGAGTGTGTTGGAAATTTGGTAATTGAGTGTAAGCAGTGAGTTGTGTTTAAAGTTCTGCAAAAAGAATGTTGTGCAGTGAATTGTGCCTACAGTTTTGCAAAGTGTGTGTTACAAAATGGCAAACTGAGTGCAAAGCAGTGTTTGTGCTTTTAGTTTTGCAAACTCAGTGAGTGGTTTTGCTATAAGTATTAATAGTTTTAGAAATTGTGCTATAAGAATCACAGTTAGGGTTTAAGCATTCAGAAAAAACTGTAACAGCTCCCTGACTTGTTTGGTCACCAGTAGATGTATGAGGTGTTTCTGAAAAACCTGTGGCTGTGCTACCCTGGTGTGGGACAAGATGCTCTAGTTCACTCATGACTTGAACTTTGATGGCTTCACTTTCACTCTCACTGAAATATTCTGTATGAAACCGTGGATCAAGGAAAGAAGCCATGTTAACAAGCCCCTCTGTGACACTGTCTTTGTAGCTTTTGTTCATGTAGTCAAGTATTGCTGTTTTGATGTCTTTGGTCAGCTCAGTGTCACCTTCTTTTACTTTTAACATGTCATTGTTAAACATCTGAAGAACAGGCTTAACACATGAAATGGTTACATACTCTTCAGCAGAGAAAGCATCTGTAAACTCTAGGAGTGGACTCAATGCAGTGCTGACCGAGTCAAGCACTTCAATGTCTTGCCATGTCAACATGAGGTGCCTTGTGGTTTTATCAGCAGCTAAAACCTGTATTATAGCTTTTTCTTGTTCCAGCAGCCGTTGGATCATTCTCTGCTTTGAACCCCAACGAGTGCAACATTCAGTTATGAGTTTGTGTTCTGGTAGGCCCAGTTCCTTTTGGGCAGCCTGCAGAGCTCGCTGGCGCTTCCAGCTGTGGCCAAAAGCAGCAACAATCTTCTTTCCCACTCCAACTGCTCGTTCGATCCTTGGGTCCTTCACACTTCTTTCTAAAAGACATACATTTAAAAGGAAACACAGTTCATTACTCAACAGCAATATTAATGCGGTGTGGAATGTGTGACATTTAAGTTTTATGTATAACACACAATTATTCACACACACACACACACACACACACACACATCTATATCTATATATATCTATATCTATATATAGATATAGATATATAGATATATATAGATATAGATATATATATCTATATATAGATATAGATATATAGATATATATATATAGATATCTTGCAGTACAACTACCCACATTCAGAGATTAATAACACAAACAGTATTATTACCATCATTTAAACTAATACAATAAGTGCTTAATCTGGCGTTATAATTAATTTACCTATTGCAAAAAAACCCCAAAAAAACTTACCTATTGCAATGTGCAGGCGATGTCCGAAGCATGAAAGTCTGGTCCAGTTGTTGAGTGCGACGGCTTTCACAATGTTGGCCCCGTTGTCTGTCGTCACACACACTTGTTTTTCCTCCTGAAGATTCCACGAGCTGAGGAACTCTTTTAAGACTCTGGCTATATTTTCCCCAGTATGGTCCTCGGGGAAAAAACATGTTTCGAGGCACTTGTTTTGTAGCTTCCAATCTTTGTCCACGTAATGTATTGTGAGGCTCATGTAGGGGTCTGATGTTCGGCTTGACCACATGTTCGTGGTGGACACAAAAAACTCCACCGAAGATAACGCATTTGACACCTCAGTGCGGATCTCTTCATATAAAGCAGGCAAGGCGACTTTAGAGAAGTATTTCTTTGTGGGTAGCTTGTAGCGTGGATCGAACGTTTTAAGCATCTTTTTGAAACCTTCTCTTTCCACACTCTGAATAGGCATCATATCCCTGGCTAAACAATGTGTCACTGCATTAGTTAGTTCCCCCCAGCGTTTGTTACTTTTGTCATAAGGCGTGCAGCTATTTAAAGCTACGTCGATTGTTTGTTGAGTCGTCTTCTTTGGTCTCACCACCTCGCTAGTTGAAGCGGACAACTCTTCACGTGCTTTAACGGCTTTTTTGTACTCCAAGAAGTGCTTCTGCTTCAAATGATGAAATAGGTTTGTAGTGTTTCCTCCCTTCGCCAAGACGGCCTGCTTGCACGTTCTACAAAAAATTGTGCTTTGGTGGGTATCCGATGGACGAAAACCAAACCACTTCCACACCACTGAAGTTGCACTGTTTTTACTGACCAGTTCTGGTTCACCTGCTTCATTCAAAGATGCGCTTTCGTCCGTGTCATCCTCCATTGCCGCCATACTTTTTCTGCCATGTGCATATGAGCGTATGAAAACAAAGGCACTGCGCATGCGCATTTTGCCCACATTCTATCGCGATATTTCATTTTCCTATCGTTGCCGAACTTTATACCGGTATTACCGTGAACGGTATAATATGGCCCAGCCCTAACAGCAAGTGCGAACCATTGCTGATTCTTTTGCTCCTTTAGCCCTTTGTTTGGCCTGCTAAAATGGCCCTCGGCGGTCACGCCCCCTCCCATGACATCACGCTCCAAAGCCCTATTAACGCAAATTTAGGCTTTTTAAATTTGTGATCCCCACTCCAACCTCAACCCTCGTGTACACCCTACAGCCACTTGCGTACCCCCGAGGGTACGCGTACCCTAGTTTGGGAACCACTGCTTTAAACAATACAGGAAATTCTGGCTTCTTGACAACAAAATAAATGAGGTTTGGCTCGAGACTTTTGCACAGTACTGTACGTATTAAACAAATGACTTGATATCGTTCAATTTGCCTGTGCATCAGGAAGTCTACATCTACAAGTATTTGGAGATTAATCTTACATATTTCGCTTGTTTCCTGATGAAATATGAAAATGCTTTGTCATTGCACGTGAATATCTGCCAGCACACATTACATCACATTAAACATTAAAGTTAATGATGAGTTTTCTAAGAATCAGGAGGAGAGAAAAAATGCAACTTCATCCTGTGTCACACTTGTTACAGATACCTCGGCTCAGTGATTGGTGGAAACATACGTAATGTCTGGCACGAGCACTTCCGGTGGAGTATAAATACAGGGACCCGCGAGTGTGCCGTTTCATACCAGGGGAGGAATCTTTGAGGAGTTCTTGCTTCAACAGTGTTTGAACGGAACTTCTTGTCTTCGTCCCGCTTTACATTTCAGCTACTCTGCACTTCGGAAGCAAAAACCTTTTCTACTTGAACACTACAGATAAAGTTGACGTAAAGCTTTATTTTTGTACCGTTTTTGTTAATAAAAAGCACAAGAAACGCCAGCCGAAATGGAGTCCCAAGTGCGTCAGAACTACCACCGCGACTGCGAGGCCGCCATCAACCGGATGGTGAACATGGAACTGTTTGCGTCTTACACCTACACTTCTATGGTGAGAACAATTTATGTGATACTGATGTTTATATTAACCTTAATCTTAAGCTATATTAGCTTAATGCTAGACAAAGAGACCAGGGGAATGGAATCGGTAGCTGTCGGGTATGTTGTTACTAAATTCAGTAATGCATGATTTCATTAGCGGCTTCTTTGTTGCCTATCATGGGCAAATAGGCAGGCTGCCAGATACGGAGTATATTTTCACCACACATACTGTCACTAAGTAACAAAAAAAAAAATGCTGCGTCATGCTTACGCTAGGTTTTCCATACACATACTCGCTTCGCAGGAAACAAATGTAGACTGTCCTGCGGAATTTACTGCACATTAATATCTTTGTAAATCAAATTTTAGACATTTCATATCAAAGTTAAATATCATACCTGGGTGAAGGGTTTAATTCTGGTATACCTAGTTGTATTATGCTCGAATGGATCCCCAGTGTCTGAAGAAAACATGAGACTGAGAATATTGCATATTGTGTTATTTTAAAAAAACGGAAGAACTGTTTTTTATTTCTGAACTTGTTGGGTCGACAAGTGAAATTAAACTTGTATAACTTGTGTTCTGTACACTAGCCCGCACATGTATCCAGTGTGTCCATTTTTCCAAAGGTTTTCATGATGAAAATAAATCCAGCGTATTCACTCTATGACCTCAATGGTTTTGTTTTGTTTGGGTTTTTTTTTTTTTTTTTTTTTTTTTTTTTTTTTTTTTTTTTTTTGCAGAATAATTGGTGCTGTGTACTAATAACCTGTGTCTGATTTGTCAGGCCTTCTACTTTGACCGTGATGATGTGGCCCTGCCAGGCTTCTCCCACTTCTTCAAGGAGAACAGCCATGAGGAGAGGGAGCACGCTGACAAGCTGCTGTCCTTCCAGAACAAGAGAGGAGGTCGCATCTTACTCCAGGACATCAAGGTGTGTACAAACTGAACTAGTCCTGCTGTCACATACCTGACTGTCTCTAACACAGAAACTGGGATTAATGAGCAGTGTTATGACACTTGTTCTCTTCCTGTTGTTGCATTAGTGTGTAATGTGTACACAAAGCTTAAAACAAGTCTTTAACAGATTTGTTTGTTGTGCAGAAACCAGAGCGTGACGAGTGGGGCAGCGGGCTGGAGGCCATGCAGTGTGCTCTGCAGCTGGAGAAGAAAGTCAACCAGGCTCTGCTGGACCTGCACAAGCTGGCTTCTCAGCATGATGACCCTCATGTAAGTGGGAGTAGGAGGGAAGAGTTTGGGGTTAAAGACTGAACTAGTTCATGCTGTGTATGTTTGACAAATCATCAAATGTTAACTGTAATTTTGGTTTGTTTTCCCAGCTGTGTGACTTCCTGGAGAGCCACTACCTGGATGAGCAGGTGAAGTCCATCAAGAAGCTGTGTGACCACATCACTAACCTCACCCGCATGGATGCCCACAACAACAAGATGGCAGAGTACCTGTTTGACAAGCACACTCTGGGTGACAAGAGCTAAATGCTGAGACCTAGAAGTGAGCCTGGAGTCAACATGTTAACAACACAGGCTTTGAAGTAAACTCACTTCTGCTCCAGCTGTTTCACTGAGAATGATTTCTTTCCTGACTTTAAAGCTGGCATCAGTTCTTGTATGTTGTGGTGTTGTTGTGTGAAATGTCACATGGAGAGATGGATGTTATCAGGGTATGGCTCTGCTTCTAAGCTGTCTGACATTTGGACATGTTTCTGATCTGTTAATCTGAATAAACATTTTTGAGCTGGATCTTTGGTCTGTCTGCATCTGTGACTTGCTCATGAATCACTTCAGTGACTTGGTGTACAAATAAGTTTGAGTTTATAACAGAAATTCAGTGCTACTTGATAACTTGGAGTTTCCCCAGTGAAGTGTAATATTAACCGATACTTGTTGACGACATTTTTGGGTACACTTTCACCTTAATGCAGACCTCCATTTGCATGGCAGAAGCTTGCTGCTGAAGGCAAAGACCAACTTGTGACTGGTTTTACAAGTACTGGGTGGATGACTTCTGAGGGCTCCAAAAGCAATGAGTGTCCGCAAATGCCATTTTTCTGGTAAGATGAAACATAGCTGGGACTGACAAGCCATGCTTTCATTGTTCCTTTGTTAATGGACTTTTGTTCTACAGTAAACACGATCTCATGTAAATTTCTTTAAAACTGTCTGGAAATAAGTTCACATGGTATCTAATTGATACAGTAATGATTCTGACCTTAAAATCCTACTTGAGAATGGAGTGTTGAACTATAGCCAGTAAAAGTAACCTGGTGTTATAATGAAATGTTACTAAGAGAAATGGAAAGATACCTGTGTAAAAAGTGTATTCATACAATAGTATGCTTATTTTAATTAAAATATACTGTGAGAAAACATATTTCAAAGGTTACTTAAGTAATATGACCATAACAAGTTTAACTGGAACTTTAACCACTAGGGGGCAGGGTTTTACCATTAACTGTCAGATGTGCGCTAAAGATATTTATCATCATTTGATATTTCTTTTTAGCCCTACCCACCTTTTTTCAAGATTTCTGTTACAAGTTTCTGTTGTGGAGAAGAATGTTTTAATATTTATTATTAGAACTATGAGGAGAGGTCATCTTGTGCCCTCTTATGCAACAACAGCAGTGACGGCAAAGAGTCGCACAGTGCCTGATGCAGCCCCATAGTTCTTGTGGTGAAGAAAGGTCTATACGGTTCTGTGTTGACTACTACAAGGTGAATGAAGTTTCACAGTTTGATGCTTACCCCATTTACCGGGTTGGCGAGCTGCTGGACCGGTTAGGCACTGATGCTGGATTTAACCAAGGGCTACTGGCACTTGCTAATTATACCCCTCAGTCTGTTTTGTTACCACATTATTTTTTACCCTCCCCTGTCTCTTCCTCACTCTCTTGTTGGGACTGCAGTCCCTCCTGTAATTCTCCATCGCTGGTGCTAGCAGCAGGAGCCTCCTGTGGTTATGAGAGCTTGTCACTAGTTCTTGCTAGCTGCTGTTGATGGTACAGCAGCAGTCCAGACAGCTAACATGTCAGTTAATTTGATTTGATTTGATTTCCTATTTTTTTATATGTTTGTCACACTTGAATGTTTCAGATCATCAAAAAAATTTAAATATTGGACAAAGATAACACAAGTAAAAACAAAATGCAGTTGCTAAATGAAGGTGTTTATTATTAAAAGAAAAAAAAATCCAAACCTACATGGCCCTGTTGAAAAAGTGATTGCCCCCTAAACCTAATAAATGTTGGGGTCACCCTTAGCAGCAACAACAGCAATCAATTTGCAATAACTGGCAATGCGCCTTTTACAGCGCTGTGGAGGAATTTTGGCCCACTCATCTTTGCAGAATTGTTGTATTTAAACAACATTGGAGGGTTTTTGAGCATGAATGGCCTTTTTAAGGTCATGCCTTAGGTTAGATTTAGGTCAGGAGTGACTAGGTCACTCCAAAGTCTTCATTTTGTTTTTTCAAGCTATTGCTGGTGTTTTGGATCATTGTCCTGCTGCAGAACCCAAGTGCACTTCAGCTTGATGTCACGGACATATGGCTGTACATTCTCCTGTAGGATCTTTTGGTAGACAGCAGAATTCATGGTTTCATTTACTACAGCAAGTCTTCCAGGTCCTGAAGTGCAAAAAAACTCAGACCATTACACTACTACCACCATATTTTACTGTTGGTATGATGCTCCTTTTCTGAAATTCTGTATTGCTTTTATGCCAGATGTAATGGGATACACACATTCCAAAAAGTTCAGCTTTTGTCTCAAGACTTGGGGATCTTCAAAATGTTTTCTGCCAAAACTGAGATGAGCCTTTATGTTCCTTTTGCTCAGCAGTGGATTTTGTCTTACACCTCTGCCACACGGGCCATTTTTGTCCTGTCTCTTTCTTCTGTTGAAATCATGAACACTGACCATAACTGAGGCAAACGAGAATTGCAGTTCTTTGGATGGAGGTCATTTTTAGAACGTAACTCCCGCGATAAACGAGGGACCACTGTATTTCAATGAGTTAAGCAACAAGGGGTGAAAAAGAAAAAAAATGGCTGATTTCAGTGCTTGTAGGGCTGATTTACAATAGAAATACCCAAGAGGTACATCTCAGACTCTACAGGCCTCACTTAGCATATTAAATGTTACAGTTCATGACGGTACAGTTAGGAAAAAGACTGAACAAGTATGGCATGTTTGGAAGGGTTGCTGTGAGAAAGACCTCTCTGCACTGAATTGAATTGAATTCCACTTTTCTCTAAAAGGAACATGACTTCTGGAACAATGTCCTTTGGACAGATGAGAACAAAGTCTGGCCATAATGCTCTGCTAGATTTGGAGAAAACTAAACACAGCATATCAAGACAAACATCTCATACCAACTTTCAAGCACGGGTGATGATTTGGGCTTAGTTTGTGGGTGAAATTATCTGACACCACGGCCCATTGTTAATCAGTGTAGCTTCAGTCATTTTGCAGGTGTTGTGAGGAACCAAGCAGCCAAGGCATAGAGGACACAGGCAAAAAATATCTTCAAAAATGTTTTCTTTATTTTAACCCTCAAAAAGTTCAAAAATGACAAAATTTAAAAACATAATTAGCAGGCCCACAAAAGAGGTCAACTAAATATAACTCTACAAAAAGTAATTTCCAGAAACTTAAACAAACAAAGTGGGACACAACTTAACTCACAAACTGACCTAATTACAAAGACACATGAGGGTAGCTTTTATAATGGTTTGGCCAAACCATTTACACACAATAGGGGGAAAACAAAAACACACTAATATTAACTAAGCACAGAATAACCTAAGTAAAGCCCATGGTTGGTCCTGCTGAGCAGGCATTTTGTTCCCAGAGTCCTCAGCCACGCCTTTTGCCCAGACAGTAAAACAGCCACCGCCCAAACCCAGGTAACTCAAAGAAAGAGAAACATAATTAATATAACAAAACATTTTTAGAAAAACCACACAATGCTACTATGTGCGCGCCTCATAATATCAGTGTTAGGTTTAACCAAATGATTAATGAATTATATTAATGAAGAAAACTGTAAAACAAACTCATAAAGTGAACAAATGGACTGATTTACCCATGTGTGGCTGATGTCATCACAGGTGTACTGTTTATAACGTTGGGAAAACCTGCAGCAAGCTTGGGTTGAAGAAGTCACTTGGATGAATGACAGAATGTTTGTTCCACTGAAAACGCAATGTTCACTTGAACAGAATCAACTTTTTAGGATCTCCTTACCTGGATCATTGAGCATGCATTAAGACATTTTAACCAACTTTGGCAAGGACTGCCTAAAGCTAGTATGTGAGCATGAGCACACAGAACATAAGACTGCTAACTACAGGAAGCACAGCAAAAATCTTCCAGAAAGCACAGAGCCAGCTGCTCAATGAACAGGTGAGACAAACAAATACCATCGATGTGTTAAATTCAAAAGAGGAGCTGCTCTGATTGAGACTTACAGTGCGTCTAGATGAGAATACCCTTCAAATGGTGTTTGAATTCATTGAAAAGGCTCATCCAGCACAGCATGAAAAGTCTAAGACCAGGCAACAAAGCAAGTTTGACTTACTTGCAGACATCAGCAAAACACAGAGCCTATTCTCAGCCACTAGAAGAGAGAAAGATGTCACACTGAGGATGTGGATACATGAGTATGTATCTGGCAGACAAGTCACTCAAGCAGTGAACAACATTCTTGCTAAATGATTGAACCCCGAGACAAATCTCACTAGTGGAACTGATCACAGCCACAGAATCAGCAATTTGAAACAACAACAGTGCAGATGTGGAAGCAGATGTGGAAGTGTTGGCCTATCGCAGCAATGCAAAGTCCCCAGCCCTCACATTGCTTAGTAATGACAACAACATTGTCATCCTTCTGGCAGACAAGGGTTGGTGCGCAGTTTTGCTAAACCAGAAAGACTATCACGGGATAATTATGAGCCGGTGAAACGAGACCCAGGAAGTAGTTACAGGAAGAGGGTGATAGATTGTCTGAAACAGGACGATGCTATTAACCGGACCTCATACCAGGGGAAACTACACCAAGTCTGTATGGTTTACTGAAGATACTGAAGACAGGTACAAGGGGTGTACCTGTAAGATCATATTGTTTATTTGATCAAGTCGGTCATCTATAACATCTCAAAGTTTCTGGCCTTGATCCTCAACCTGTTGGTAGTCAGCTCTAAACACCACATCCAGAACACCTTGGATTTTTCTGAGAAGGTGAGAGATGTCATTATGGAGGTAAATGGTTTCGTATGATGTAATATCTCTCCTCACTTGTATTCCAGTCATTGAAGCAGTTGAGGCAGTAAGAGATAACAGGATGACCCCAACCTCAGCAACAGAACCACTCTCAGCATAATATGTAACATAATATATGATAATTATTATATAATAATTTATCATATTCCATCCTTTAAAAAGCTACAATGAACATGATTTACTTTGCTATGGCTATCTGAAGATGCAAGTGTATATACTGCCCCACTCTCTTTAGGTGCTTTCTGGACCCTATATACCCTATATTTCACTCCACAGATCTCTCATTCTCCTCCCAGCCATGCTGTGCAGAAATATTAATTAGCCATCTTTCAGTGGTGCATCTCTAACATGTTGGTCAAAATTCTTTTTTCTGTGGTCAGCAGTCATTCCCTAGTTCCTTGAAACATAACGTGCAGTGGGATTTGGTGCTCCTGAATCCCCACATGAACATCTCTTGCAATGGGGTCGACGCAAAAGAACATACACTGGCCTGCATAAGAGTGGTATTATAACAATAGCATAGCTGGGGCAGAGATGAATTCTAGTCTCTCTAAACACCGACAGAGTATGCAGCAAATTGAGTGGAGTCCTATTAAAACACGTGCACTGGCCATTTCCTGGCTCGATGGTAAATCTTACGAAAGCTGCTGGATGAGGCAGCTTTCAAAGCTGTGGCCCAAAAAGCTTTCGGCAAAGTGTAATGAACAGCCAAAATTATATTTGGTTGAGTGGCCTTGTCAACATTAACAAAGTGGAATCCACTCACACCACCACAGCGTAGTACCTGTATTTGTACTTTGATGAATTCTGAATCCTGACTAAAAATCAGTCTAAAATTAGCTAAGAGAGCTGGGTCAAGTAACTCAATAGTGCTCTGACTCTTTGTCACACTTGTCGCAGTTTTGAAAAGACATGTGAGACTGTTCAAATGCAAAAAATTTGCAAAACAAAGAAACTTAAGGGGCTGGCAGTGTTGGGAAATTTACAGAAAGAGCAAATTAATTTGTTTGGATGACCCAAATATTCATTTGGGTGTGTCTTCCTTCATGCAAACATTGACGAACACTCATTAAAGTTTCATATGTTCTCCTTTACCAGACTAAATACAGTATGTTATTTGTAGTACTCTGAAGAAAACTACGGAGAAAGTAAGTCATCTACTTGCCAGCTGGTGTATATCAGCAATTAATGTCATTTGTTCAATTTCATAATCGACGTGACATTTCAAGGAGACATGAATGGCATGGATTATATTTGGATCTTCACAGGTAAGACAAATTACCTTTTACTAAATGTATTTTCTTATTTTAAAGAATCAATGCCAGATATTTTATTGTTTTAATCTATTTAAAACCCACACCATGTACCACAATTATGAAGAAAAAAAATGCACAATCACCAAATTTACTTTTCTTTTACTCATAACCTGCTTTACTCACTCAGAGATGTTGTGGAATATTATCTTCCCTTAATTCTTTCCTCTTTGGGTGCCTATTTTGAAAAATCAAGAACCCGTTCTAATCTCATGGTCCTGGGTTTGACCAAATGTTTTGTTTTTTGTTTTGGGCTTATATTATGTTTCTTTTGGATTTAAGAGTGTTTTTAGGCTCTAGTATATTTCTTGTTTGTGCCTCTGTTTCCTCTGTTTCAGTCAATGAAAATGTGGGTTTTGCTGGAAAGACAAACAAGAGTGTCTTTCCTGCAATTCTTCAAAAGCTCAAATCACATAATGAGGCATTAACAGTCATGTCATTTCAGAGCCCTGTTTATCTTTGTTCACGTGATATTCTGAAGAACGATCGACACAGGCTTAATTTGGACACACTCCCTTTGCTCAGCACAGGTCTTCAGTGTCAGACATAATATCCCCTAAAGAGTTACATGTCACTCTACACTCACACATATGAGCCATCAGCCCGCAACAGTTACAAACACGTTTGTCCAGTGGCTTTGTGGGCTTTGCTGGCAAATAGTTGACTGGAAAAGAAACCTCAGCTATCAGAGTAGTTCAGGCACACTTACCGCATTACAGTCCAACACCAGGTGGAGGGACTTGGAGAAAGTGTAAAGAATTGATGTTGAAATGATAACAAATAGAGCAGAATTAGAAAATGTGCTGGATAATGCTGAAATCTGAATCCCAAATTCAACAAAAAACAGCATCGGGTGAAATATAATCATTCTACAATTGTTATGTGAAGAAGACTTTTTTCATTGTCTTTCTCTTTTTTTTTGGCGCTTTTATAAACAGGTGTGTTGTCATCTTTCACATTGCAAACAAAACTCAACAAATGAGATAAATAATGCAAAATAATGCAAAATAATGCAAAATAATGCAAGTTGTGGAGTTGAGTGTTTTGCAGAATTTGGTTATTTAAATCCATGCTGACCAACAATACTAAGCATAATACCAATTCCACATTGTAAGGCATAAGTACTTATTTATTATAATTATTATTTTTATTATTTTATATTTTGTTTACCTTTTATTATATAAAGTATTGATGACATGTTTTTCACGGTAATGTCAGCAGTGATGTCTTTGAGAATGCAGGTTTTTTTCCAGTTCAAGAATTAATAAAAATGAATCAAAACTGTTATTTGCTGTGCGATACTCCAAGTTTTGGTATTGATTCGATGCCAAGTAAATAAAAGGCCAGTATTGCAGATACCAATACCAATACTGATAATTTTAACCTATTAAAGCAGCTCATGTAGGGGAGAGTGGTATGTCATGATTCATCATTAATATGCATATTCAGAACACATTTTAATGACCACTGAATCACTGTGATTTTTACTTTCCACAATAACCATCTACCAACAAAACATATTGTTAAACTTTTCATGTATTTTTTGGAGGCCTAGAATGTGCCTGTCTCTAAAGAACTTTTGTTCAACATCTGTTATTTACACTGATTCTGTTGTGCTAGTATCAGTCACATGCCAATACTAGTATTGGTATCGATACTATAGATATTTGGATCGATCCTCCCACCTCTACTGTTTATATAGTCTTTAAAAGGGAGAAAAACTAAAGCTCTTTAAATGCTTTATGTTAACAGGTTTTTTCTTCTTGATGGAATCAGGTACACCAACAGGTACAACCCTACTCCAACACCCCTTCCCACCACCCTCGACTCTCAGAGTAATCTTTTAATTTGACTAATTACTACTGTTTTTTCTTAATAAGGTCATCTCCTCCAAAACCTGGCACTGAATCAGAATGCTGTACAGTCCTCAAACAATGACAGCCTGGGTTTTGCTGACAAGGCAGTTGATGGCAACAGAGACTCGAGCTATCAAAGAGGGTCCTGCACACTTACCACATTACAATCTGATCCCTGGTGGAGGGTAGACCTGAAAAAAGTGTACACAATCGGCGCTGTACTAATTACCAGTACAGAAGAACTAGAAAACGGGCTAGGTGGTGCTGAAATTTGGATTGGAAAGTCAACAGAGATCAATGACCTTGAAAGCATGAGGTGAAAACACTTGATAAAGCCCCAAATAATTAAATCATTATGTGAATAAGATTTAGTTCCTTCACTTTCTTTCTCTGTCTTTTGGGCTCTTGCATACACAGGTGTGCTGTGATCTCTCACTTTCCCAGTGGACAGACATCTTACTTTCCCTGCAAGTCTTTTGAAGGACAATATGTCACTGTGTTTCTCCCTGGAAGCAAGAAGATCCTAAGTCTCTGTGAGGTTGAAGTGTACTATGGTAATCACATTTCAGTCTGATGCTGATACAGACGTCTGGTATTTCATAGACTCTCTGGTCTTTATTGGACTTTATTGTTATAATCAGTGTTACGCAAACATCCATGAGTTTGGGACAACAGCAAAAAAATTGATCAGGGCTTTATTTCAGGGTGTTTCTTATTATTGAATTACACACACACACACACACACACACACACACACACACACACACACACACACACACACACACATGTCTGGTTTGCTATCCTCGTGGGGACATCCCATTGACATAATGCTTTCCCTAGCCCCTTACCCTAACCCTAACCATTAAAAATGAATGCCTAACCCTAACCCTTACCCTAAACCTAACCATAACCTAATTGTAACCCTGACAGTAAAACCGCATTTTGAGTGTGAAAATTGCTTTCAACCCCGAGGGGACCTGGATTTTGGTCCCCACGGTGCAGAAAGTCCCCACCAGGATAGTAAAAGTCAGATTTTGGTCCCCACCAGGATAGTACGAACCCGTACACACACACACACACACACACACACACACACACACACACACACACACAAAAATCATGGATCTGAACAAGGTTCCAAGTACAGCTTCAACATGCAACAAGAAGAATTGAGAGTGAGACAAAACATTTTTTTGAGTGTGCAGTTTATTAAGTTTAAGTTTACAAAAATAGATAACAGTTCCAGACAGCAGATGTCCTTCGTACATCCAGCTTCACCACTTGGAGAAATGTTTCCACTCTCCTCATGGAAACACTTGCATCAAGCATGCTGCAATGAATTTTTGAAGTGATCAACAATAACAGTGGAGCTACTCATTACTGAGTTCAGCCTGTTTCAGTTTAAGCGTTGTTTTCAAGAATTTGCATGCTTTTTGCCAATTTTTAAATGGTCTTAAACTTTTGATCAGGACTACATATACATTTCCAGTGATTATTTGTCTTATGGGTGTATATGGGAGAGTCTTTTGAGTCAGAAAATGTTATGAAAATTAAGTGTGACCTCTAAAATCATTGCACAGTGCACCTTCTGCAGAAACCGACTTTTCCTGGTTTTCTTTCAAGGATACCCATTACCCAATTTAGCACTTAAAGGAGAAGCTACTCAGTCATCTACGCTGTCTTTTGCTGCTGCATCCAAAGCCATTGACGGTAGACGGAACTCGTTCTATACCAATGGGTTCTGCAGCCACACTGCAGAAGACGAGACCAACCCCTGGTGGCGGGTAGACCTGCAGCACAGCTTTACAATCACTACTGTAAAAGTCACCAACAGAGGAGATTGCTGTGCTGAAAGACTGGATGGAGCTGAGATCCGAATAGGGAACTCACTGGAGAACAATGGAAACAATAATCCCAAGTAATGATGAGAATTCAATTTTCATTATGAAATGAATTTAAGAGATACATGCTATCCAAGTCTGGGAAAATCCATAAGAATTCCAACATGTTCATTTTGGCTCTTAAACTTGAAAAGAACAGGAAGCCCACAATATTAACATAATATTGTCCGCATATATTCGTCTGTCAGGTGTGCTTCCATCTCCCACATAAAAGCGGGTAAAACCTACACATACCAGTGTGATGGAGGCAGCATGGAGGGTCGCTTTGTGAACCTGTTTCTTCCTGGACAGAAGAAAACTCTCACCCTGTGTGAAGTGGAGGTGTATGCTGCCCGAGGTAGAGCTTTTAGTGTGTGAATCTGATCTACTGAAACACACCTGCCTGATAATGACTCATGTCTGTTTGTTCTTTTCAATACTTTAGTGGAACCGCTTCCAAATGTGGCCTTAAACAAAGAAACAGTACAGTCGTCGACTTGGTCTGGGACAGAATATTGGGCCTCAAAAGCTGTCGATGGATGCAGAAATGGAGAACTGCAACAAGGATGCTGTACCCACACTTCACCAACAGAGGACTCTCCCTGGTGGCGCATAGACTTGTTGGGTCTCCATAAGGTCACTGCTGTCACCATCATCAACAGAGGCAGTGGTGCAGCTTACAGGCTTATTGGGGCGCAGATCTTGATTGGGAACTCACTGGATCAAAATGGAATTACAAACTCCATGTAGGACATGATTTCTCCATAAATATTTATGATTGTTTTACTCATTTAAACAACAGCACATTATTGTTTAGCCAAAACATTTTCTTTTGTAGATAAAATAAGTTTGATGTTTGTGTAAATCTATCAGGCGTGACACTGTCAAATCATTAGGGAGTTCCCCAACATACACATTCCAGTGTAATGAAATGGAAGGTCCCTACATCACTGTGTTCATACCAGGACCTGAGAAAATACTGACATTGTGTGAAGTGGAGGTGTTTGCTTCGCTCTCTGGTATGGCCGTGGAATGTTTGTTTTCTAGCACCATATGTTGTGATTGCACGTGCTTCTTGTTGCTTTCTATATTGTTTCTATATTGCTTTCCACCTCTCAGTATTCATGTTTTAATTTGGAGCTGAAAGCAACCTTACAATTTAGCCTGTTAAAACAAAATGAAAACAACCAAACATGGTTGCAACAAATGGAACCTGTCAAGATTCTTTCTTTTCAGCCCCCAAAGCTGTCACTCCTTCACCGACTCCTCCACCATCTCCTCCCACCATGAGTGTACTGCTGGGCGAAAGAAACGTGACGGTGGTGGGATGCTCTGATGTACTGTAGACATTATCACTGGGACCTGCTCAGCCTTCACAGCCAACAGGAGCAAGACGAGTTGGAGCAGCTGCTGGGCCGCCTTCCCTTCACCCTCACAGACTACATCTGGCTGGGACTGCGCAGGTACTGTGCTTATCATGTAGATGCTCTTAACACCATAATGAATGAACAGGACATAATATAAATGAGATGTTGTTCATGTCCAGTTGCAATACAATGTAAAAAGAAATCTATCCAATGACTAGAAATGTGAAATGACCACAAAGAGACAGAAGAAGAAGTAGCCACATCAAATAAAAAAATCACCACAAAGCAATGCAAACAATGTACAAAAGGACTCAAACTGACTAGGAAAGGTTTAAAAGAAGATAGAGAACACACAAAGTTACTAACAGAGCACCACTTATCTAACCGAGGGTCACAGGAGTGCAGTTAGTTCATAAAAACCCTGAACTTGGTAAGAGGAAGAAAATGGATGAATGGTTGGAGGGAGTTTTAGGTTTTTGGCCCTATTTAACATCATAAAGATAAATCTGGATCATATAACTGTGGAAAAAAGAGAAAACGCTTTTAAACATCCATAGGTAACATAAACAGCAGCATTTTGTTCACTCTGTCCAACAGGTCACTAAGAGGAAATGACTGGTTCTGGATGTCTGGACATTCCATGAATTTCTTCCATTGGCCACAAAATTCAGTCCCTTACTATTATTCGAACACCTGTGGCGGCATGGGCAGCAGAGAGGACTTCCAGTGGAAGGACATCCACTGTGGGGAACAACTCAACTTCATTTGCCAGTTAGGTTGGGCTTATACCACTGCAATGCATGTCTGCAATTTATTGTACACTTGTGATTCCTCACAGTATTGTGTTTCTGGGGATTAATTACTCTACTCTCCATTCATTAAGTGCTGGGGACGACATGCAAAGAGTGTATTTCTACAGCACCAAGAAAGACAGTACCCTAGAGTAAAGGCCAACAACATATTGCAAATGCAAATTGCAATGTGTATAAGGGGGGGTGGGGGGGGGGGGGGGGGATCATCTCACCTTATAGGAGGCAACCTTTCTGCAAACAGCTGCAGTCTGACTTGGACTGACTGCAATCACTCTAAGAGAGATTAGTGAAGGTTTCAAATAATTGCTGTCCAATTTATAAATGCAGACTAACTGCTACTACGATTCCATCAGTTTGAATGAGGCTTTATCAGTGAGCACAACTCAACTTCAGGTTATATTCCTTTGTTACTAGGTTACCGAGTGCAAATGTAAAAGTTAACTATGAATTTCTGTTAAATGGGTTTTTCTCTATATATAGACAGATCGGTGATTTACAATGTATTACTGTTAGTTGTCGTATTATCAGAAACGTATTGCATGTAATTACCAGCTTGACCCCATTCATCTCCTCCTAGATGAGTTGACCAATCATGATGAAACTTTGCATAGACATTGTTTAGGGCACTGTCAGTGGCAACATCTAATTGCTATATACAAATGTTTTACCCACAATTGTATATATTTGTCAGATTACAGTGTTTGTTGCAATATAATGTATCATAGCATCATCACTATAGTGATTGTATGTTTGTATGTTTCCTTTCTGCTAGTTTAAAAGATAAAGTGTCACTGTCAAAGGAGTTAGCAAAGAAAAGCGTCTGGACTTCTTAAAGTTGCTTGAAGACGTTTCACCTCTCATCCGAGAAGCTTCTTCAGTTCTAAGGTCAAATGGCCGAGAGTCCCAGATTTAACCCCAGTGGGAGTATCCCCCCAAAGAGGGACAAAGGACCCCCTGGTGATCCTCTAATCACATGAGCCAAGGTGTGAAAGCGGGTATGGGACCTAATCAGCCAGGGTTTCGGGTATGCTCATTGTGAAACCTGGCCACACCTTGTCGTGTGAATTCCTGAGGTCAGATGGCCCAGGATGTGAGTGGGCATTAAGGCGTCTGGGGAGGGAACTCAAAACTGGATTATAGATGGCAGACAGTTGGTGTCGTAAACCACCGCCTCTGTTCAAAGATGGTCGCTCACAGTGGACATAGATGGCCTCTTTCACTCCTCTTTCAAACCATCTGTCCTCTCTGTCCAAAATGTGAACATTGGCATCCTTGAAAGAGTGACCTTTGTCCTT
The DNA here is from genome assembly GCF_036321145.2 of Pelmatolapia mariae. Taxonomy (NCBI): domain Eukaryota; kingdom Metazoa; phylum Chordata; class Actinopteri; order Cichliformes; family Cichlidae; genus Pelmatolapia; species Pelmatolapia mariae. The sequence continues at coordinate 6,649,663 of NC_086230.1, read as the reverse complement.
AAGATGCAGATGGACTGCTGAGTCTTGTCCTGTGGAGGTGGCTCTTCTATGTTGTGCCATGCGCTTGTGAAGTGGCTGTTTGGTCTCTCCAATGTAGAGGTCTGGGCATTCCTCGCTGCACTGTACAGCATACACCACGTTGTTAAGTCTGTGTTTTGGAGTTTTGTCTTTCGGGTGAACCAGTTTCTGTCTGAGTGTGTTGCTGGGTCTGAAGTACACTGGGATGTCGTGCTTGGAGAAAACTCTCCTGAGTTTCTCTGATACACCGGCTACATAGGGGATAACAACGTTGTTGCGTCTGTCTTTCTTATCCTCCCTCGCTGGTGTCTGATCTTCTTTTCTGTGCCTCTTTGCTGACTTTATGAACGCCCAGTTAGGATAACCGCACGTTTTGAGTGCTTCCTTTACGTGTGTGTGTTCCTTCTTTTTTCCCTCAGACTTAGAGGGAACATGTTCTGCCCGGTGGTGTAGGGTCCTGATTACTCCAAGTTTGTGTTCCAGAGGGTGATGGGAGTCAAAGAGGAGGTACTGGTCCGTGTGTGTGGGCTTCCGGTAAACTTCGATGTTGAGGTTGCCATTCTCTTCAATGTGCACAGCGCAGTCCAGGAAAGGCAAACAGTTATCCTTTGTGTCTTCCCTGGTGAACTTGATGTTTTTATCCACTGCGTTAATGTGCGCAGTGAAGGATTCCACTTCTTGTGTCTTGATTTTGACCCAGGTGTCATCTACATATCTGTACCAGTGGCTGGGTACTCTTCCTTTGAAAGAGCCAAGAGCCTTCCTTTCCACTTCCTCCATGTAAAGGTTGGCTACAATCGGTGACACGGGGGAGCCCATGGCACAGCCATGTTTTTGTCTGTAGAAGCCTTCGTTGTATTTGAAGTATGTTGTGGTAAGGCAGAGGTCTAACAGTGTGCAGATCTGATCGGGTGTGAAGTTGGTCCTGTCTTCCAAGGAGCTGTCTTCTTGTAGTCGTTTTCTGACAGTCTCCACTGCTTCCCTGGTGGGTATGCAAGTGAAGAGGGAGACTACATCAAAGGACACCATGGTTTCATCTGGATCCAGGGTAAGTTTCTGGACCTTGTCGGTGAAGTCGGTGGAGTTCTTGATGTGGTGTGGGGTGTTCCCCACGCGAGGTGCAAGGATGGTAGCAAGGTGTTTCGCAATGTTATAAGTGGCTGAGTTTATGCTACTGACTATGGGTCTGAGTGGGACCCCTTCCTTGTGGATTTTTGGAAGTCCATAAATGCAGGGTATGGCATCCCCTGGATAAAGGCGGTGATATGTGAGGCGGTCAATGATTTTGTCCTTTTCAAGGTCTTGAAGGCAAGCTATAACTTTCTTTTTGTAGCTGCTTGTGGGGTCTCGCTTTAAGGCTTCGTAGGTGTTGTTGTCACTGAGGAGAGTAGTGATCTTTGTGTGGTAATCTGTTGTGTTTAGGACCACGGTGCACCTTCCCTTATCCGCTGGTAATATAGTGATGTTGTGGTCTTTGCTCAGGGAAGCGACGGCCTTCTTTTCTTGTAATGTAAGGTTAGACGGAGGGACTTTCGCACTGGAGAGGGTGGCTGAGACTTTCATCCTGATTTGCTCTGCTTCTGTCTGTGATAATTTATTAATCCGTATGGCGGTTTCTGTGGCTGTGATGAGGTCCGCTATGGGCAACTGTTGCGGAGAAATGGCGAAATTGAGTCCTTTGGCTAAAACCCTCTTTTCAGGTTCAGTGAGATGCCGGTCTGAAAAGTTCTTTACCCATTTCTCCCGACTGTCTTCAGGTGTGTTTTCTTCTCTGAGTTGTGTGGGTTCAGACTGAGCAGTGTGGGTTTTTGAAAGCAAGGTGTGAAATTTCCTGCGTTGTCTTTCTTTTCCTTTAGAGTGTTGGGCCCGCTGAGCCTTGTCCACAAACTTGTAAACCTCTTCTAGGATTGGAGAGGGTAGAAGGGTTTCCAGTTCCTGCAGAGTCCGGCTGATCTTGATCTGGAGGGCATCTATAAAAACATCAAGTTCACCAGGGAAGACACAAAGGATAACTGTTTGCCTTTCCTGGACTGCGCTGTGCACATTGAAGAGAATGGCAACCTCAACATCGAAGTTTACCGGAAGCCCACACACACGGACCAGTACCTCCTCTTTGACTCCCATCACCCTCTGGAACACAAACTTGGAGTAATCAGGACCCTACACCACCGGGCAGAACATGTTCCCTCTAAGTCTGAGGGAAAAAAGAAGGAACACACACACGTAAAGGAAGCACTCAAAACGTGCGGTTATCCTAACTGGGCGTTCATAAAGTCAGCAAAGAGGCACAGAAAAGAAGATCAGACACCAGCGAGGGAGGATAAGAAAGACAGACGCAACAACGTTGTTATCCCCTATGTAGCCGGTGTATCAGAGAAACTCAGGAGAGTTTTCTCCAAGCACGACATCCCAGTGTACTTCAGACCCAGCAACACACTCAGACAGAAACTGGTTCACCCGAAAGACAAAACTCCAAAACACAGACTTAACAACGTGGTGTATGCTGTACAGTGCAGCGAGGAATGCCCAGACCTCTACATTGGAGAGACCAAACAGCCACTTCACAAGCGCATGGCACAACATAGAAGGGCCACCTCCACAGGACAAGACTCAGCAGTCCATCTGCATCTTAAGGACAAAGGTCACTCTTTCAAGGATGCCAATGTTCACATTTTGGACAGAGAGGACAGATGGTTTGAAAGAGGAGTGAAAGAGGTCATCTATGTCCACTGTGAGCGACCATCTTTGAACAGAGGCGGTGGTTTACGACACCAACTGTCTGCCATCTATAATCCAGTTTTGAGTTCCCTCCCCAGACGCCTTAATGCCCACTCACATCCTGGGCCATCTGACCTCAGGAATTCACACGACAAGGTGGGGCCAGGTTTCACAATGAGCACACCCGAAACCCTGGCTGATTAGGTCCCACACCCGCTTTCACACCTTGGCTCATGTGATTAGAGGATCACCAGGGGGTCCTTTGTCCCTCTTTGGGGGGATACTCCCACTGGGTTTAAATCTGGGACTCTGGGCCATTTGACCTTAGAACTGAAGAAGCTTCTCGGATGAGAGGTGAAACATCTTCAAGCAACTTTAAGAAGTCCAGACGCTTTTCTTTGCTAACTCCTTTGACTATGATGACCTGGATGACTGAGAACCTTCACAGACAAAGTGTCACTGTGTTAATGAACCTTTATGAACCATTTGATTTTAATTTGATTACAAAAGTAGCTTTAAAGGTGTTTCTGTATTATATGAATGATCTTAGCAATGAAATGCAGATCACCGCTGAAAAAACACAGAACTAAACTAGGTGATTAGTTAGTAGCTGGCAGTGAGGGATACTGCAAGGATTAGTGTTGGGGGGGGGGGGGGGGGGGGAGGGAGAGAGAGAGAGAGAGAGAGAGAGTCGTGCACAACAGCTTCTCTTTAATCAGTGGTGGAGGATTTATGGTGGAGAACATTTGGATGCAAAAAGTAATAATAGAAAAAGACACAAGACGGACTGAGGTTAAATCATGTGAGTTATGCTTTTCCTCTTTTATTTTCACTGTATTATGTTTTACTTTAGGTATATAATGCATATAAAATATACATTTAATCAAACTGTTGACATTAATATTGTCTATACCGTAGATATAAAGTATCAAGCTTTGTATCTATTAGTGTCTTATTTCAGGTCTTATTTACAGTTAATACCTCCCTGCTTTTGTATACATCTGTGTATTTATTAGCATATTACAGTCATGCTGTAAATTTCTTAAGATATAACAGTGTAGACGTTAATTTGCACCCTTCAGTTATTGAGTATCGATTGTTTTTGAGCAGTGAGAAAGTTCTTTCTTGGGAAATACATTTGATGATGAATAGTGTAGGATTCCTAAGGTGGCAAAGATTAGTTTAAGTGGATTAAAGGAATCCACCTCTATTTCTAGTGTCTGTGATCACGTGAAGTCACCTGCTGTATTTGCCTGTAACATCTCTGTTTGTTATGGAGGTTAAAGGTTTGCTTCTTTCCTGTCAGGGCTACTGTAAGTGCAGATGAGTTTTTCTAGTAAGTTTGTTTTGATAAGCTAATCTATTCCACAAAAAGGATCTGTTTTGTCATGGTTGGCAGCTATGTGCTGCTGTATTAGAGGTGAACCTTGCTTTTTGTGTTGGTTCATTTTCCATCTACTAACAGGAAGAAGTGGGGTTTAGACATCAATAAGTCTATTTGATTAATCAATCCAAGTATTTGGTGGAGGCATGTTGGATGATCTGATGGCTCACTGAAGCTTGTATACGTCAGCTCTGTAAACTCTGAGGTGCAACATTTCAAAAATAGCTTTTGAGATGTTTCCTTGTAAATAAAATGATGAACCAGCCAGCAGGCAATAAATGCCATCCACAGAGCTGTTGTTAAAAACAGCAGTAGAGTCCCAGCTGCGAGTCACCTTGTGCTCCTTTATGAAAGACAATGTGCTGGCAAGGAATATCCACAATCTGTAGTTCCTCCAACAGTGCCTGTTACCGTAGGTCACCAAGGTCACCAGAGTATCCAGAGTATCCAGTGCGTTTCCAGATCGACTGAGGTGAAACGATGGTGTTCTGAAGATAAACTACAGAAAAGTGCATCTTTGATGTTTTACAAAGTGCATTTTTAGCCTTTTGGGGTTTTTTGTATCCAAGACGTGATAATATGAACAACCCAGATACAAAATATTACCTCATTATCAAGGTGAGATGGAGATGGGTAGCAAAGTGGCTTGCAGATACAGAGCAACTTTAAGAAGACTAATGAAGCTTAAACTGCAAATCCTATATGAAAGGTTGATGTGCTGAATGGTATGCATGATTTACTCTTTAACCATAACACAAATCTGATTATTACATCATAGCTAATAATCTGTATACGCTGAACACCTTTCTAAGCTGTCTTCCTCTTGGCAGCACTTTCACAAAGTGCAGATTTTACAGTATTGTGAAAACATTTTTGAGTTTTGAGTTTTTAATCATAGGAACAAGTTAGTGCATAACATGAAGAACAAAGTGCTGATTCACATGTCTGCTGCATTTTGTGTCAGCTGGAACTGTAGGACAGCATTGTCTCCTTTCCAGTTTATTCTATGCTAAAACAAGTACTCTTACTATGAATACCATTTATGCAGTATCAGTCACATCAGGGTCATTTTACTCAGTTATACAACACTGCAAATAAAGAACATGAGAATGTGAGGCTGATGCAGAATATTAACACACTTTACTGGCTATTGTCATGTTTGACAAACTCTGAGATTCAGGTTTCTTTGTTTGTAACACGGGTTTTCTTAACAAAACAGGAAAAAGAAATCGTTATTCCAAAACCGTTGCTACTATTGTCTGTGGGGCATCCCTTCTCTTCAAGAGTTGCTTCACATTAATAATCTTTCAACTGAATTTCAGTCTTCTGATGTGTGATTTGGGTGGACTGTTTTTCTCCAAGCTTTAAATTCTGGACAGACACACACATTACTGACCAGGATTCTGACTTTGGGTGGAGCCCAGCTTAAAGCTGCTGTGACCCAGAAAACATGTGCAATTATCATCCAAAGGTTTTGGGGTGTTCTAAATCCCTCCAAACATGTCGTTATTTAACACACCTTCCTGTGGCATAGTAATATGCCACAGGAAGGTAGTAACAGTAATATGAAGTAACAGTAATATGATACATAATATGATGTTTGCTATTATCCAGGATCCTCACTATACCATCTGAGGCTTATACCTACTGAGACATTTATCTGATTTAAACTAATATGTTATACGCTGATGATCCCATCCTGTAAAAAATAAAATGAAGCATTAATTTATTTGCAATTGAAATAATTTTATTGTATTTTATTTAACTCACATGTTTTTTAAATTTTTGTGTGTAAATATGTTTTAACCTCTTTTTTATGCAGTTTAGTGTTAACAGCAATGTGCGGTGTGTATGACAACGGGACAACTTATAAATGCTTTCAAAGTGCAAATCCATTCAAAATACACATACAGTGAATTATTCTATGTATCTATCTGCATGCACAAACACAGACACACAAACATGCTTCGGTCTCCCTCTCTAATCCTCTGCTTATACAATCAGGGGGCTATAAGGGTCACTGTAACAAAGCTTGCCAGCTAAACCAGATCTCATTATTGAAATATGTTGTGTATGAGCCTCTCTGTGCGCAGTAGTGCATATCAGCAGGGAGACATGTATCTAAATCAGGACTAATCACAGACAGATGGAGACAACAGAGGGAGGAGGAGTGAAGGAGAAGTGGTGACAGTGTGGGCGGAGAAAGGGGAGGAACCCCGGAGAGGCAAACTGTCCTTAATTTGGTTAAGCCTGAGATTTTTGGATTACCTTTGGCAATTAATCTTGTTACAGTGCTGTGCAGCGACAGAGGGATGTCTAGCGTGGGAGGGGCCTGTGTGTGTGTGTGTGTTCAAAAGTAACTAACCTTGTGGTCTGCTATGATGTAGCTTATTTATCTGCTCAGCTACATAGGTAGGATGAGTAATATGTATTTGTATTAGGTTGCTACATTGTAGAAAATGAAACAATGTAGCCACTTTCAAATGGACTAGAAGTGTGTTAGTGTTAAAAATGTATTTGTTATTAGCTATTGGCGAGTGAAGTCCTTAACCAGAGCAATTTGGTTCTCCCCATATTTTTTTTATTTTTTTTTACCAAGAATCAGGGAAGAGCACTGTTACTGACTGACAAACAGAGATGTTCACAAAATAACAACTTGTTAGCCAAAAGCTCCAAATTAAAGTATGCCTTTAACATCAGGTTGTATTAAGTGAATTTTTGGAAAAAATGTCTTTGAGAAAATAAATCAGACCTTACTCATTCAGACTTAATCCTCTTAGCTGTTAATGTCTGGCTGGTAGGGAAAAATGTGTAGTCTCCAACTGGTAGGTAACTGGTTCTGGAGTTTCCTGGTTAAAAACCTTAATTTGATTGATTTGGTCATTAACAAATTGCTGTGGTCACTGCCAGTTTGCACAGTGGGTTCTCTTTGCTGTAAATGGACTGGTTCTTATATAGCGCTTTTCTACTCTTCTGAGCACTCAAAGCGCTTTACACAACTTGTGCATTCACCCATTCACACAAGCACATTATTCTAAGTGCTGTCTAAGTAACATTCATACAGATTCATACTCCGATGGATGCATCGGAGAGCAATTTGGGGTTAATATCTTGCCCAAGGATATTTGGTATGCAGACTAGGGAAAGCCAGGAATCGAACCACCAACCTTCCGATCAGTAGATGACCTGCTCTACCACCTGAGCTACAGCCACCTGTAAACACGCGCAAACTGTGAAAAGTGCAGAAACATCAACTGTTTGCCTTCAAAGGAAAAGTTGCATGATTTGAAATGTCTTGGGTGAAGCAGGAAGGCACAACTACTTTTTAAGTTTCACTACGAATTGTAGGGGCCACAAAGGGGCTACTTTAAAAAAATCTCTCTAAATAATGAAATTAAATATCATTCAAAAACTGTCTCCTTAAACTGTTTCATATGTAGTCTAGAATATGCTGATTGTTCTATTAATCTTGTACATGTGGGTTTTTTATTTAAGTGGAATTCTAAAAGCACCTGATTTTACTGGGGTAATTCAGTTTCCTGCTATATTATTATACATTCAGAAAACGTACAGATAAAATTACTTGTTATGTAGTTTGAACACAATGTATGAAATATGTGAATACCTAATCAAATATAACACAGATTAAACTACACAACAGCAGTCTATCTAAAAGGGATGAAGTTACAGTGACACTTACACACAAATGAGTTTGAATATTTCACTTACCTGATAAAACACAATGCTTTAGACTAAGCACACACTTTGAGCATGAGAATGAGGTGAGGGAGAGAGGATTAAAGGGATTACAGCCAGGTCAAAGGTCAAAAAGGACAGAGAATGAAATGAGGGCACATTTAAATCAGAGCGAAACAGCGAGAAGAGCTATTACTTTACTGCACTTTGTAGCTGCAAATTCTGTTGCATCGTGTAGGTAAAATTAAAAAATCCAATTAATCTAAAGACTAAACTTAGTAGAGGTTTTAACCTCCCCACAACCAATTTGTAATACTGTTCCCAAAAGCTGCCTACCATTGCTGGACATGTGTGGCTGCCTGATCACAACCATTTTATCAACCATATAAATATAAATTAACTGCTGTGCACCCGGCGAGAGGCAGGGTACACCCTGCACAGGCCACCAATCTGTTGCAGGGAAACTCTAATTTAACTTTTAACAATGAATTTAATTTATTTGATTCATTTCATATCAATTTAATTTTCATATGCTTTTATATTTTTATATGTGAATGCTGATCCACAGCAAATGCCATCTCAAAGCACATCATAAGGCTTAACAATATAAAAGTGAAAACAACAACCAGAGAGCAAGCGCTTGGTGATAGTGGAAAGGAAAAACTCCCGCATAACAGGAAGAGATCTCTGGCAGAATCAGATTCAGGGAGGGGCATGAGGGGAAGGAGAAAAAATAAATGCATACATAGACAAATGCACTATGGGAGAGAGAAAATGCAATTTAATGACATGCAGTAGTGGTGTATAAACACACAAAAGAAGGACTGACTGTGACTGAACATAGAAACAGCATCGCTTCTGGTTTTCTGTCTCCTAAATCTGCCGATTTGCAATCCTATCGTCACGCTGCTGTCTCCATCAAGCTGTCTCTGTCAAGCTGTCTTTACGATTAGCTTGGATGATGTTATTTATTGTTTGTCTGCTTTCCTTTTTGTTTTTTTTTACAGAGCAACAATGCGACTGGTCAACATGGCTGGGGTGCGGCTCCGCCGGGCAGCTGAGGAGGAGGAGAAGGAGCGGCCACCCCCTCCACCACCCGTCTCCCACCACCAGTTTAACAGCATGAAGAACAAGTTCTTTAATGAGCTTACACATCTGCCAAGTGAGCACACGACTATCTAAACATAACGTTACAGTTTAATCTATGTTAGGTGAAAAGAAAAAAATCACAAACTTTCATACTGTAAACTTAAGGAAAATGTTAGATGAAAATTCTGCATCAGAAACCAGATCAGGGTATCTATCTCAGTCTCTTTCATTTCATCATCCTGTCATTCATTTTTTCCATTCTGTCTTCTCTCATTTCTTCTCCGTGTGACCATTCTGTCCTGCTCTCCAAGATCATAAACTCAAGAGTAAGTTCATCTCACATCTCATGCTGCTGTGTTTGTCGCACACAGAGTCACGTTCTTAAGGTTATTCCAACTCATCCTGGGCGAAACAGCAGACACATGAAAAAAGGCAACTGATAAAATGTTGACTCTAAAAGCAAGTATTTTATAGAGTCAGTCTTTAAGTTTATTTACTCATCTACAGTATAGCTAGCTACCATTTCTTAGAAACAGTAGTGCTTTGAGATAAATGCTCATGGTAAGAGTGCTAATAATTTGATTTAGACCAGCCAGAGGCCTGAGGGCCACTAAACCTGTTGGAAGCCCAAGAAACCATGATATTGTGACCTGATTATGTTAGATGAAACATTAACATTAACACTTTAAAAGGGTTCGACTTTCTGACCTGTGTAGTGTGATCACTCTTTTCTTTTTATGCAGCACTAATCTACATTTCCCCTTCCTCTCACTCCTTTCTCCAGTGCCCATGTGGGCTGTGGGTGCCATTGTGGTTGTGGTCCTTGCTCTTGTCGGCTGCCTGGGATTCTGCATCTACAAGAAGTGCTTCAACAAGGGCAAAAAGCCCAAGAAGGCCCGCGAGAGGAAGGGAGGACGAGGACGCAGGAAGAAGGACAAGGAGGGAGAGGAGGGAGAGGAGAAAAAGGTGAGAAAAGATGAATTTCTTTTCTTCAAAAAGAAGAAAACCTGCACTACTTGGTAACTCTGCTCAGTTTGGTCTAAAATTCCCTTACTGTGGGTTGTGCAGTAGAGGGGCAACATTGAGACAACCCCCAAAACAGGAATGTTTTTACACATGGAGGATTTTTACCCCTTATCTTTTATTAGTTTTGCATTTGGCTACAGTCAGTGTTACCACTGGTAACATGAGGCTACATATAATGATTGTGATTGATATATGCATTTTTGTCTGCTTATTTTGTTGGTTTTTGTTTCTTGCCCTTTATCCCCGTCCCTCTTCCCTGCTGTTTTTCCTTCCCTCTTTCTTTCTCCCCTTTCTTTTCCCCAGTCAAGTCTGTCCCGTATTTAACAAGTGAAAATAAAATAAAATAAACAATAAAAGGTGAATCAGACCATTACGGCAAGGCTGGGATGGTCCATTTGGTAAAGTAAATCCATTGGGCATCTTTCTTCGCCTTTAGACAATAATTCTGATGGCAAAAGAGCCAAACGGGACAGGCAAAAAAAACAAAAAAACAAAAAAAAGATAAAAAAAAAACAAAAAACAAAACATTATTCAGCATGACGAATTTGGTGGTGGGTCAGTGATTGTCTGAGGAAGCGTATCAATGGAGGGACACAGATCTCTACAGGCTATGCAACAGGCTATGCAAAATTCACCCTAACTGCCACATATTATCACACATTTGCACAGCTTTTTATGCTAGCTTAGCAGCTATTAGGAACAGAAAGAAAGGGAAGCCTAAGGCCCAAGGCTAGCCTAATTTATCCTAAATGGTAGCAGAATGTAGATGCTTTTTTCCTCTTTTTTCTTTTTTTACAATTTTGTGGCTAAGCTAACAGCTGCTGGCTGCAGTACCAAATTTAAAATTACGAAATGAGGGTGTTATTAGGTATTATTATTATTATTGGGATGTGAATCAAGAAAGATCCGTGGCTGCATACATCCTCCACCCTCTGCATGTCAACAGATGGAGTTAGCTGCAGCTCTGGGTTTTCTATCTGATTGTAATCACTGATTAACTGTTCACAGCTGTTTGGCCTTTATCCAGGTTGAGACTAGTGATGGCCGAAATCACTGCTTAAACTGCACACAACAGCCACAGTACACTAGGGTAAACACAAAAGGAGTTGACAGTCAGAACTGCCAATACTTTGCTTTTGGGCACTGGAGAATATAGATTATTTCATCAAAGGGTTATATTTTCACACAGACTCCAAACCAGAATATTATATTTAAATATTTATATTTAAGCCTTCCTTGTTCATTTTCTTTTCCATACTTTAGACATTTTGCAGAATCATGGTACTTTTTTGTGAACCTAAGGCATGGTGTGTTAACTTCTATCCAATTTGTGTGTCTTCCAGGAAGGAGAGGAAGGGAAGGAGGAGGAGGAGAAAGAGTTCTTTGGCAAACTTGAGTACACACTGGATTATAACTTCACTGATAATCAGGTACACACACATTTAACCCAATAAAAGAAGGATTTTATGACCTTCATCTAACATCTGTTTCCTCCCTCCTCTTGCAGCTGATAGTTGGCATCCTCCAAGCTCAGGATCTCCCAGCCATGGACATGGGCGGCACCTCAGACCCCTACGTCAAAGTCTACATGTTGCCAGACAAGAAAAAGAAATTTGAAACCAAAGTCCAGCGCAAGAACCTCTGCCCTGTGTTTAATGAGACCTTCACCTTTAAGGTTTGAATCATATGATGCATTTTTTAATCGCTGAGCACCACCTCATCACTCAACATTGTTAATAATTTTCTTCTTCAGATACCCTACAGTGAACTGGGCGGTCAGACTTTGGTGCTGCAAGTTTTTGACTTTGACCGTTTTGGTAAACATGATGTCATCGGTGAAATCAAGATCCCCATGAACTCTATAGACCTCGGACAGCCAATACATGAATGGCGGGATCTGGTTGGAGGAGAAAAAGAGGAGGTAAATGTGTTTTTCCATCTCCTGGAAACATGATAAATCTAATAGTACATACCGGTTTTGGGCAAGATAACCAAATCCCTGTGTTTGTTTTTTGTTCCTGACAGCAAGAGAAACTCGGTGATATCTGTATTTCCCTTCGTTATGTCCCCACTGCCGGAAAGTTAACGGTTAACATTATGGAAGCCAAGAATCTAAAGAAGATGGATGTTGGAGGACTGTCAGGTGAACACACATACTCGTACTTGTGCTTGTTCTAAAGACTCTGGAGAGCTCTGCTAACTCGTTATTCTGATGTCATGTCTCTCTCTCTCAGATCCCTTCGTTAAGGTAGTTCTTCAACACAACGGCAAACGAATCAAAAAGAAGAAGACGTCAGTCAAGCAAAACACACTGAATCCTTACTTCAATGAGAGCTTCAGCTTCGAGATCCCGTTCTCCCAGATCCAGGTTTGTATGCATCACAGTTTGTCATATTTAGACCAGAGAGTTGCATCAATGGACAGGGCTTAAATTGTGTAACTTTTTTCCTGTGGTTGCATTCAGCTTATGCACTATTTTATTTTTGGAGGCCTGAAACAGAGGCTGTTAGAAATACTGCTGTGCCAGTTTTAGACTGAAAATTCCAGCACTGTGTTTGAATGAGAAGAAACACAAACATCTGGAAAATGTGCCCCCATGTTTGCCTCTCGATTGGCTCTTGAAACTCAAAAGAATAAAGGCTACATTTTTACCTAGCTCGTATAGATTTTGTGATTTCATCTTGTGCTTCTTGCAGAGATTTTCCTTTAGTCTTGCCCCAACTTCCTCTAATGATACTCATGCCACAGTTTTAATATGTTGTATTATTTGCAAAGTTCACTAATGCCCGGTATGTTATATAGTTTTACAGGAGACTGAGCAGAGAAAACACTGAAATAATATAGGTTTAAAATTCAAATGAATTAGTTTGATTTAGTCTTCTAAGAAGACCAGTCACTACATGTATCAACCCTTTAAAGCTGGAACCATGTAATAATTGTCAGAAAATTTAAATAAAAAAAATTAGTGTTTATCAAACCGTCTAAGAATTAAAAAGAAAAAAAAGTTAATTTACAAATATTATTTCATATAGTTTTAATTTGCAACATAATTGCAACATGGAGCATTTTTGCAATTATGTTGCTTAAAAAGTTTTTCTTTGGGGGGGGGCAGGACGTCTCACTGATGATGATGATGATGCTTACGCTAGGTGTTAAGAGGTTAAATTATAAATGTGAAAGTACTACCAAAGTATTCCAGAGGGACGCGACAAGACAATGATCCAAATCTACAACAGGATGGCTGAAAAAAAAAAAGAATGAAGGTGTTGAAATGACCAGTCAGTATCAACCTGATTGAAATGCTGTGGTAGGACTTTAAGAGAGGTGTACACAAACAAAAGCCCTCAAGCTTCAGTGACTTGAAGCAAGATTGTTGAAGAGTGGGTTAAAATTGAATTTAAGTAATTATTGCTAAAGGTGATTCTACAAGCCACTGAATCATGGATTGTACCTAGTGAGTCCTGTTAAAACTTTCTTTTTCATAGGACTGCATTACCCAGTAGTTAAACCTGACCAACCATCATAAACTAGGTTTACTCAAAAGCTTTACCATAACATCACTCAACTTCAGCTGCATGTTTAACAAGGAATAAAGGCGCACACCTGACCCTCATCTGTCTCCTCACACAGAAACTTCAGGTGCTGATCACTGTATACGACTATGACAAGCTGGGCAGCAACGATCCCATCGGCAAGTGCTGGATTGGCTACGGCGCCTCAGGCGTCGGGCTGCGCCACTGGTCAGACATGCTGGCCAATCCTAGGCGTCCTGTGGCCCAGTGGCACACACTGCTGCCCGAGGAGGAAGTGGATGCTGCTCTGAAGGCCCCCATCCGCTAAAGACGCTCACATAGTAACTTACACATGTATACAGCATCATGTGCGTAGCAGGGTGTTTGTTTCAATAATAAACCAAACGCCTGTAGAGTTTTATAACTTAATGCATTTTTAACCATATTTCAGTTTTAAACGTAATTCCTTTTGTAACATAACTTCGGGATGTCATTGTATGACTGCATGTTATACTGAGTGCATCCTATAGAGATGCTTACAAACATATGCATATTATTAATATTCAACTGCACACTTCCTCTGAATGGCGAACTAGCTGAATGGCTCACAAAGTATAAATTAAAGAGCCACAACACAGTTTAACATTTTGCTTCCATAAAGCTGGAGGACTAACAAGGCTGCATCATCTAAGATTTTAACGGAGCTTCAAGGCAAAAGTCTTCTACTCTTTGTTATTTATTGACCATTTTATCATTAAGCTTTATACTGACTTATGTAGTCAAAACCTGTCTTCAGGCTCATCCTGATTGTCTTCTTTAGTATTAGTATAATTATGTAGCAGTTAACGTTGCTATTCTGGTACTCTGCCTGGTTAATAGAGTTCTCCAAAATACTACTACATTTCCTAGAAACCCTGCTTCTCCTGCTTTTCGATTGATCTTTATGACCAGCAACAGCCCAGTCTTATATTACATTATCATGGCCACTAGCAGGTTTAAGTGCAAGGATGCGCTAATCTCTTAGCAGATTTCCTGCCTCAAAGTTCTGTTTAATGAAGTTTTATACAACAACATTGGGTCTAAAGACTGAGGTTAAAGAGCTGAACATTATAGAATTTAGGAGAAATGTGAAATATTGCTGTTAACATTTAATAGTTAAAAATGTTAAAAATGTGGTTTTGTTAGTTTCTTACAGTACAAATAGACCAAATAGCAAAAACTAGCCTACCGAGCCTGTTGCTGTCAGTTCTCGTTGTCGTATTGTCCCAGAGGAGGAAAACAGAAAAACCAGAGGGGCTCTGAGCTCATGTGTGAATCTTCTTCTCAAATTTCTATTCCTTATTTTGTCCCATGAGTTTATCTTCACAGCTCCTGTTTTCAACACAACCTAAAACTTTTCAATGAAAATGATGAAATTTGTTGTATCTAGTGTTCCATGTTTTTATTTCTTATTTATCTTTCTCTTTGTGGTTCCTTCTCTGTTTGTGTGGTAAGTGTATAAACTGTATAAAGAACTGTATAAAGAAAGATGTTTTCATTTTCTTTGCATCTAATGTGACTGTAAATAAATAGCTGAATAAATGTTTTCAAACAATGACAAATGTATTTATTTATTATGTGTCAGATTGGAAAATTTACCATATAATACTGCACATTCAGAGGTTTTACTGAACTTAAAATTACCCTTTATTATCTTGGTGTTATTATTGGCATAAATCCCAGCACTGAAAGTGCCCAATCTGTATGGTCAGTAGCGGTTTTTGATACGGGCGACACGGGCAGTAGCCCGGGGCGGCATCGTGGTGGGGGGCGGCATCACGGGCATCGGCAGAAAAAAAAATTGCTCGTTCTCATGCTGCCCCGACATCAGCCAGCGCATATTGGGAATGGCATAGGTACCGATCGGTTTTCTAACGCCCATTTGCTGGGAGTAAGGGCGCCCTCCGTTTGCGAGGTGCGCCTGCTGCTTGCGGCACAGGGAGGAGAGGGCGGGGCGGCGGGGGATTCTCTGGCTGGCTGGAGCGGCATCTAATAACCAACTCGCAAAATAAAACAAAATAAAAACAAACCAACAAACACGAAAACACCAGACATCATGATACAGACTTATAATTTGCACCGATATTTTTTCGAAATTCTATAAGCGAAAAGTGAGCGCGAGAGCCCTCGGTGCGCCTGCTCGCTGCTGAAGTCAAAGTAAACTTTATTGTCATCTCCGCTACGGTCCAGTATATAGAGAGACGAGACGACGAGGCTCCAGTTACAGCAGTGCAAGTAAACAATCAATAAATATAAGAAGAGTAAGAAAATAAATATACACTTTAGGACTAGGGGTAAAGGGATCAATAACAATTTAAAATTTATAATTTACAGTTTGATGATTTAAAGTCTCACACACAACCCGTCGACAGGGGAGGGGCCGGCTGCTTTCAAATAGAGCACATTTCATTCATAATGTTGTCAATCCAAGCCCATTATGTATTCATGATTTGAATCCTGGGTTGTGCGAAATCCCAGAAATACACCTTAGACAAAGTGAATCTGTGAACTAAGGTGTAGGTTTATTAGGTTATGTTGTGGTGATCCTCGGGTTGGGGGATTTGTGTTCATACTGGAGTGCAAAATTAAAACCAATGGAAGATGGACAAGAAAAGTTCAAAGCCATCAGGTCCTCAGTTTAGAAAAAAGAGAAAAGAAGAGGAGGAGAAACGAGCAAAAGATACAGGTAAGCAGATGTGTCATTGGATAATGGCAGGTCATCCTGAAACAATCAGAATCAGAATACTTTATTAATCCCTAAGGAAATTATGTGGGTTACAGTTGCTCCAAGAAGAAATGGTAAAAATAGTAACAGTAACAGACTAAACTCCAAACAATACATTATGTTACAGATTTTAATATTAATTAGTCATTGTCAGTTGTTGATTTGTCCTGTTCTCATTGTATGACGAATTATGATGGCTGTTTGGTAGCCGTTTGCATACAATGCATACTCTCTCTCTCTTCATATGTGTGTGTGTGTGTTTCTCTGGTGAAATTCAGTATGGTTCCTACAACAGTTTTATGTTAATGTACAATCCTTAATACAGGCCTTCCCAAAGTGTGGGGCCCGCCCCCTGGGGGGGGGGGGGGGGGGGGGGGGGGGCGCAAAGCCATTGCAGGGGGGGCGCGACATGAAAAGGAAAAAACAAAAAAAACAAAACGCTTGGACACTGCTAGCATGGGGCGCCTCCACAAACGCAAATCAGGAGATGAAGCATTGCTGAATATGTTTCCAAACCAACTTCATTCTAAGCCAAAGACTAGAAAATATGGTGAAGCATATCTTCCCTTTGGTTTCACCTGCACAAGTGCCGAGGTAGGTCTCCACGTGCTGGGTTCTTCAAATCACGGACAAACAGTATCCCACATTCTTGATTTTTAGTTCACAAACACTTGTTGCAAGGGCGTCGATTTGGCATGGACGGAAGGGACACGTCCCCACCAATATCCAGCGATTACTGAGTTGTCCCCACCAATAATTTGATCTCTTCGAGTAAAGAAAAACAAACCTGATAGAAAGAAAAAAAAAACAATCTGTCAACGTCTCATTCACCCAGCGGTGCAGAAAGAGTCAAATTACGTTCTCTACTGGAGTCCTACCTCATGTGACAAATATGGCTAATGTGATTGGCTGTGCCTTTCAGGGAGCTCTGTTTAGTTTTAGCAGCGGCGAGCCTGCGCTGCAAGGACCTGCAAGGAGGAGAGGAGGATGGCAGCAAAAGGAAGAACCTGGATATAAGAAAGTATTTATCAAAGAAACCTGTAAGTCACTTATAGCCAAGTTCACTCATAAAATGTGTCCGTCATAATAACGTTACAGGCTATGCACGTAACCATGAATAACGTGTTTTGGAAACTAACTGCACAACAGGCAGCACTATTAGTTCTCTCAGTCTCAGAGTAGCATTTCTAATTTTGATTGAAACTGTCAGAGAAAACAGCAGCCTCGAGCAAGCCAGGATATTAGTTTACACAGGCTGTTAAAATTATATGTCTAACGTTAAAATGTTGGTGACACAATAATTTCATCCTAATGGTACTGACATATTCATAGGGTTCATTTTTGAAACAAAATATCATGAGGTAGTCATGATTTTGCAAATATTCCACCTTGCAGTGCAGTTTGCACAAATTGTTTTAAAAATGCACTCACCCTACAAACATTAATGATAAGTGACAGAAAAACTGAAGCAGCTACCCATTTTATTCTTATTGTCATGTATGTCCTATTTGTCAGGTGACAGAAGAACCAACACAAAGCTCAGAGAGTAATGGTGATGCAAAATCACAGGTGAAATTGGATGATGACTTGTTGGTTCATGACTGTATTTGTAGCACATGTGTGACTGCATGTATTTGGAGTGTCTTGCTGTTATTGATCAGGTGACAGAGGCAGCTTTGCCATGTTGTAGCTCAGACAGAGGTGAAGAGGCAAGGTCACAGGTGACTGACTGATGTTTTGGTGCTATAGATTAACTAGTATTTATTATCATGACAATTGTTAGGCTGCTGATGTAAATTGATTCATTAGTGTATATTTGACAAAGAATCTGAATTGACATGTCTCACTTTTTATATGGCACGAATCAATGTGTTATTTTATCAGGTGGCAATATGTCCTAGTGCACTCAGAGGGGAAGAACCAGGGCCAAAGGTGGGGCACATCAAGCACATAATAATTTTAATCTGAGGATAAAACGCAGGTACTGAGGCTGAAAGAAGCTTCAGTGCTCTCAGAAGACTAAAAAGATGTCTAAGGTTAACAATGACTCAAATGAGATTAAACAATGCTGCTGTATGCCATGTTCACCAGGAGAGACTGGACAGTATAGATGTAAAACAAATATGCCAACGAGAGGAGCAGGCATGTGTTTGGCTCCTTCACATAGTGGACATTGAGTTGTTGTGTGGGGCACCAGTAGTCCATGTCTGTTGCTGTAACAGTAGTTCATGTTTAGAATAAAAAATCCCAGCTCACTGATTTGATCGGGGCAATAGTGTGTCTAAAATGTTGCATAATTTTGCTGAGAGATCTTTTACTTTGTGGTAATCTTAGATGAGTAGTTTTATGGACAAAACTCACCAGGTCATTCAGTGTTCCCTTAGTGCTAATGTATCAGAGATGTTGGTGCACTATAACTGAACTAATGTTGTTAAGTCCTTACAGTCATATTCATTTATTGTCATGACTGTATCTGAAGCTATTTTTATTTTTGTATGGTACCTGATTTATATGGAATATAGCTGAAGTAAACTAAAGCCTAAAATACTTTAGTCAGTCATTTGTTTAATAGTAATTTAACATTATATAATTCACATATACAACTATGAATTGTAATTTTAAATGGTTTAAAAGCATGCAGAATAGCATATGTAGGCAAGTATATTTCTCCTTTTGTTATCAAGAAGCAAAGACAAAAAGGAAAAAAAAAAAAGAAACAGGGCAGGGTTCGGTGGCTGAAGCATCAGTCCCCACCAATGCCAAAACCAAATCTACGCCCTTGACTTGTTGTAATGACTAACTGCTCCTGACATTTTGGAGATGTTAGCTCTTTATACAGTAAAGTTACAGTGGGATACAAATAATATCAGGCTGATCCTGACACGATTTGTTCCCCCGGTTCAAATCACGGACAAACAACATCCAACAGTTGTTTATGTTTTTGAACCCATTTTGCAGAGGGATTAAAAAATGTATTGATAGCAATGTTGAATATTATTACACAGGAAAAAAAAACAACTACATGTAAAATAATTACACCGTGAGCCTCTGCCTTTCTAAATGGAGGGACAGTAACTGCGTGTGTATATGTAAGCGTGTAAAACCTGCAGATAGTCAGATTAACAGTAACAGTATTTTGTCTCTATCTGCCATTCTGCAATTCATCTCATGTAAATAACGTGCGCACAGCGTGACGTGAAAAAAGGCACATACATTTGACGTTGCGTGATTTAAAAAAATCTCCGTTTTCGGTGATTCGAAACGCCGTTTACGTGTGAACGAAACAGCTGCGTTTTCAAAAATACCCGTGTAGGTGTGGACGTAGCATAAAAGAGTTTGTAGTTTATTTCCTTACTACCTGTAATTTATTGCAGATTCCTTGTATTTGCTTAATTGTTTACTAAATGTTTGAGGTGTGAAATAAACCGCAATGGAGCAAAATATGGATGTGTGTGGTTGGAGGGTGTGCGCGCGTGTGTGCGTGCGTGCATGCGTGCGCGCATGCGCGCGCGAGGGGGGGGGGGGCGCGAACATTTTTCCTATAAACAAAGGGGGGCCCAGCAAAAAAAGTTTGGGAACCACTGCCTTAATATGTTTTATGTGTGTGTGTGTGTGTGTGGGGAGGGGGAGGGGGCGCCAGAGGGAGTGTTCGCCCAGGGCGCCAAACAGGCTAGGACCGCCACTGTGTATGGTGGTGGCTTTTATTTCAGTGTACCAGTGTGTGTGTGTGTGTGTGTGTGTGTGTCTGTGTGTTGATTCAATGAGGCGAGAGAAAGACTGGATTAACACTGTGTCCTTTTTAGTCCTTGTCTCACACAATGAGCCAAACATGTGAGGGAGGAATTAGAGAGAGGCAGGGAGGGGTGTCACAGGAAAGGAAAACGAAGAATTACCCAAAGCACCCTCCATCGTCCATACAAGACAACCCTTCACACCAAGGAGTATTAACGTGACACATTTTATTGTAAACCATTTCTTACAGTCATTTTTTTTTTTTTTTTACATCGCCCATAATGAGTGTGTTAACTCATTTTGAAAATCAGTGGATGTGATAGTACTGATGCTGGCCCATTAAGTGAATGTGTAAGTTTAATTAAATTCAGACCAACACTGTTGGACATTTACCAATTCTAGTTAACTGCAGACGGACAGATGGATGTGTCAACATGCCATAAACTTGCAGGTCCTTCGGCCAGATGAGCAAGAAAAACAACAAAAAACATCAGTTTTGATGAAGAATCCAAAAGAAAATTTGTGTTTGTTTGAATTTGAAAAATTATTCATTAAACTTTAATTCTTTTTCTTTTACCCTTAACAGACAGTGAAATGATAACGAGTAAAGTTACCATATTTAGGATCAGTTTTTAAATCTGGATGCTTATTATAAAGTTGGATCTGATGTGTGTAAAAACTGTTACATTCTAATGTATAATAAAGCAGGTGGGGTCGTATCCTGCTGGACTTACTGCTTGGTTTGGTTTTCATGTGTTAGGTTTACTATCCAGTGGGTTTAGGGACCAAATCTATATGGTTAGGTTTACAAAAAAAATGAAGTTTGGGTTTACTCTCATGGAATTAGAGGTAAGAGTACTGCATGCGTCACAGCAGTGGTCCCCAACCCCCGGGCCACGGACTGGTCGTTTGGTACTGGGCTGCGAGAGTTGAGGCTCGGGTGTGAAATTCATGGTTTTTCAATTCAATTCAATTCAATTCAATTTTATTTATATAGCGCCAAATCACAACAACAGTCGCCTCAAGGCGCTTTATATTGTACAGTAGATCGTACAATAATAGATACAGAGAAAAACCCAACAATCATATGACCCCCTATGAGCAAGCACTTTGGTGACAGTGGGAAGGAAAAACTCCCTTTTAACAGGAAGAAACCTCCAGCAGAACCAGGCTCAGGGAGGGGCGGGGCCATCTGCTGTGACTGGTTGGGGTGAGAGAAGGAAGGCAGGATGAAAGGCTCTCCCTCCCATTCTACTTTTAAATACTCTAGGAACAACAAGTAAGCCTGCAGTGCGAGAGCGAAGTGCTCTAATAGGGTGATATGGTACTACAAGGTCATTAAGATAAGATGGGGCCTGATTATTTAAGACCTTGTATGTGAGGAGCAGGAATTTGAATTCAATTCTGGATTTAACAGAAGGCCAATGAAGGGAAGCCAAAACAGGAGAAATCTGCTCTCTCTTTCTAGTCCCTGTCAGTACCCTTGCTGCAGCATTTTGGATTAACTGAAGGCTTTTCAGCGAGTTTTTAGGACTTCCTCATAATAATGAATTACAGTAGTCCAGCCTGGAAGTAATAAATGCTTGAATTAGTTTTTCAGCGTCACTCTGAGACAGGATATTTCTAATTTTAGAGATATTGCGCAAATGGAAGAAAGCAGTCCTACATATTTGTTTAATATGTGCGTTGAAGGACATGTCCTGGTCAAAAGTGGTTTTTATGGTTTGTATTGGGGGTTTTTTTTGGGGGTGGGTGTTAATCATTTTTATGATTAACTCGGTTTCCCTGGGTCTTTTCCCATGTGTTATGAATAAATCTTTTTTTTGTTTTATGCTGGTTTTATATTGTTGTATTTATCCGCGACATCTTAAAGGCTGGTCCGTGAAAATATTATCGGACATAAACTGGTCCGTGGCGCAAAAAAGGTTGGGGACCGCTGCATTACAGGACCTGTGCTAAAGGATAAACTGCGGGTATCTGTAACAGATAACAGCAGAAACATTGGCTAAACAGAAGTATTCAACAGAGCACATAAAGTGTTGTAAGTCACCAGAACATACATTTTACTATCACTTATTAGCTATAGAATAATAAAACAATATATAACTGATAAATATATTGATTTTAAAAAGTTATACAATAAATTTCCCCTTGTGGGACTAATAAAGGTATATCAAATCAAATCAAATCAATCAAATAGATTAAATAAATTTGAATGAAAAACTGCCGTGCAGTCCTCTGCATCCATGGCAGTGCAGTGCCACTATAGTCCACCTGAGGGAGCATGTTACTTTGCTTTGATTTTAGACTGCTGCTGAAATCGCTGCAAACATTGCAACTCAAAAGCCGGATCAACCACATATGGTGCAACTCTACAAAGTCACATTTCAAAATGAAGCTGACCTGTGACACATGCCTGTTGGATTTGTACAGATAATTGCTGGGCCAATTAAACTACAATGCACAAGTGTCTTTATGCCTGTTTTCCCTCAGGCTCTTTCCAAGAAAAACTTATAACGTCTAGGTGAGAGTGTTCTGCCATTTTCCCACAGCAGCACCTCTAATGAACACACGATTTAGTTGGGGCTTGTATCAAACAAAAGCCCCAGTCAACAGTAAATTATACTTATTTTATGTTAGCTTAAATATATTAAAAAATGTAATAATCGTTCATATTATGATGCAGTTGTACCAGCTGTTGCTTGTCCTTTCAGGTTGTGCAATGCTGTGTTCTCGGTTTCATGTTAGTTTTATAGGCAGCTCAGATAAAGGCTTCTCATGCGAAACACTAATTATGATAAAGCTTCAAACATTACTAACTGTTGGGAAATATTTCAGTATGGAAAAAATGTTGATTGTTGCAGAAGTGTTGTGTTTTCCTTCTTTGCGACATGACACATTGCTACCAATCCTGTGCCTCACAGACTGACTCTTCAACCTCTAACTCTGTGGTATAATAGAATCCTACAATTATGCTTCTTTTGTATGTAGTTTTTGTTCCCTTTGAATATTTTCTCTCAAGTGTTGTCAAGGGGATAAAAAAAAATAAAAACGGTAAATTATTAAGCATTGTATGTTAAAGGTAAGTTTGATGTTAACTCTCTGGTGGCTGGTTCTTCAGCTGTTGCTATTTTGCACAGTGTGCACCAACTACTTACCTCCATCCAGGAGTTTATGTTTTTGGTAACGTTTGCATGTGTGCACGCGTGTTATTTTGTCTGCACATGCAAACATGATAGCTCAAAACGTTTTGAGATAATTCATTTATTCTATTAACATTTTGTTTACATCCACTAAGGTCTTCAAGGGCACGTTACTGATTTATTGGTTGCAAATATATTAAAGAATATGAGTCTTAAAAGTGTGGTGTGTTCTGTCATCGTATACAAAGTATCATATAACGATTTAAAATTAAGCACAATAGACTGATGTGAAGGTCAAACTGATAATAATGCCACTGTGATGGACCGACCAGTAAAGCAAAATTAGACACAGATTAAAGTCCATAAAAAGTTTTTTATTTAACCCAAAAAACAAACTTTAAATTATACAAAAAAATTGAAATTCTGGGCCCATAAAAGAGGTCAAAGTAACAGAACTCTACTCAAAAGCTGGCAACAAACAAACTGACCCACCTAAATGAGACCAAGGGGAAACTTAAACAGTGTGTGATCAGCCCACAAAAACAAATAGGCTAGACACAAAAACCTGACTGAAACTAACATAAGAAATTCCATTTCCCGGGATGATCCACAGTTGTCGTTTGATGCAATTTGCAGGTCTCCATATAGGCTTGCTCCGCCACTTTTCCACCTCTTAAGTCATCAACCAAGGGACTGGGAGCAGCTGCTACTGAGGTAACTCAGAAAACAAGAAAGATGAAATGATACACATAACAGTGTAAACTAAAAGTGCGCACTTATTTTAGAAGACAGTATTATTTGATTGTATACGTAAATTAATTCTAAAGCGGAATGAATTCTTACTACCCTGTAAGGAATGTCTTAAAGACTTAAAGACCTGGATGGCCGCTAACTTTCTGCTTCTTAATTCGGATAAAACTGAGGTTATTGTATTCGGCCCTGAAAATCTTAGAAACATGGTTTCTAACCAGATTCTTACTCTGGATGGCGTTACCTTGGCCTCCAGTAACACTGTGAGGAACCTTGGAGTCATTTTTGACCAGGACATGTCCTTCACTGCACATATTAAAAAAATATGTAGAACTGCTTTTTTCCATTTGCGCAACATCTGTAAAGTTAGAAATATCCTGTCTCAGAGTGACGCTGAAAAACTAGTTCATGCATTTATTACTTCCAGGCTGGACTACTGTAATTGGGCGACCATGGCTCAGGGGCTTGGGAAGCTCATCTGTAACTGGAAGGTTGCCGGTTCCATCCCCCTGCTCTCTCTGTCCTGGTCGTTGTGTCCTTGGGCAAGACACTTCCCCCCACCGCCTACTAGTGTTGGCCAGAGGGGCCGATGGCGCAATATGGCAGCCTCGCTTCTGCCACTCTGCCCCAGGGCAGCTGTGGCTACAATTGTAGCTTGCCTCCACCAGTGTGTGAATGTGAGAGTGAATGAATAGTGGCATTGTAAAGCGCTTTGGGTGCCTAGAAAAGCGCTATCCAATCCATTATTATTATTATCCATTAATCCATTAATTCATTATTATCAGGAAGTCCTAAAAACTCCCTGAAAAGCCTTCAGTTAATCCAAACTGCTGCAGCAAGAGTCCTGACAGGGACTAGAAACAGAGAGCAGATTTCTCCTGTTTTGGCTTCCCTTCATTGGCTTCCTGTTAAATCCAGAACTGAATTCAAAATCCTGCTCCTCACATACAAGGTCTTAAATAATCAGGCCCCATCTCATCTTAATGACCTTGTAGTACCATATCACCCTATTAGAGCACTTCGCTCTCACACTGCAGGCTTACTTGTTGTTCCTTGAGTGTTTAAAAGTAGAATGGGAGGGAGAGCCTTCAGTTTTCAGGCCCCTCTTCTGTGGAACCAGCTTCCAGTTTGGATTCAGGAGACAGACACTATCTCTACTTTTAAGATTAGGTTTAAAACTTTCCTTTTTGGTAAAGCATATAGTTAGAGCTGGATCAGGTGACCCTGGATCCTCCCTTAGTTGTGCTGCAATAGGTGTAGGCTGCCGGGGGGATTCCCATGATGCACTGAGTTTTTCCTTTCCAGTCACCTTTCTCACTCTCTATGTGTTAATAGACCTCTCTGCATTGAATCATATCTGTTATTAATCTCCGGCTCTCTTCCACATTATGTCTTTCATCCTGTCTTCCTTCTCTCCAGAGGTGTGTACTCGAGTCACATCACTTGGACTCGAGTCAGACTCGAGTCATTAATTTTACGACTTTAGACTTGACTTGAAAAATTGTTGTAAGACTTGGGGACTTGATTTGAACTTGAACCTGTTTACTTGAAAAGGCTTGATATTTTACCACAAATCTAAAATTTGACACACATATTATATAAAAAAGTGTGCACCATTAATTAAATTCATTCATTCTTACCACACTCCGTACGTATGTGTGCATGAACTGTAGCACAGCCAATCAAATCAACAACATTAAAAAAAACCAAAAATGAGTAATTTCTTTCGGGTACATAAACTACGAAGTAGTCAACAAAAAAACGAAATGCAATATGCAAAAAACATGTAAGATGAGAATCACAGACGGAGATAGAACAACTTCCAACTGAAGTTGAAATTGAAGTTGCATAAAGAATGGTAGGTGGTGCTTCTCTTTTGCTACGATGAGATAGCATCATCTTACTAGCAAATGTTGCTACGTTGATGATACTATTTGACTTTAATGTGCATGATATTTTTGTCATGCTATTTTAAATCCGGTCCTACAAGCGCATCCAAGAATAACATGTGGATTGTTATCTCAGAATTGTCGGTGGATGGTGAGCGGGGTCCGTTTCAGAAATTGGGTTCTGTATCTGAACTCAGGGAACACACAACACACACTCTGTCACTCAGACATGGACAGATACAAAGTCATATGTGCACAAACAGACTAGTTGAGAGGGAGAGGACATGCTAATCACACTACACTAAATTTACTGCAATGGTTCTTTGTTTTGTACTGTGGAAATCTCAGCACTTTTTGTCTGAACAGGAAGTTCTGCTTTTGTGTTTTTCATTGAATGTTTATTCTATGAATTGAGCTGTATTTTATAGAGGTGCAATTTCAGAATTACTTTGTGTACATTTTGTAAGTTCGCTTATTTCATCATGTGTTGAAATAAACCCATGGTCTATTATTTACATTTAACATCTCATTGCAACATTCTTTTCTCTTTTTTTAAAGACTTGAAAGGACTTGAAATTCAAAGTTTCAGACTTGTGACTATACTTGGACTTTTACACCAGTGACTTGAGACCTAACTCGTGAGACTTACTTGCAAAACAATGACTTGGTCCCACCTCTGCTTCTCTCACCCCAACCGGTCGCAGCAGACCGGCCGCCCCTCCTTGAGCCTGGTTCTGCCGGAGGTTTCTTCCTGTTTAAAGGGAGTTTTTCCTTCCCACTGTCGCCAAAGTGCTTGCTCATAGAGGGTCATATGATTGTTGGGTTTTTTCTCTGAATGTCTTATTGTAGGGTCTACCTTACAATATAAAGCACCTTGAGGTGACTGTTGTTGTGATTTGGCGGTGTATAAATAAAATTGAATTGAATTGAATTGGATTGGTGTAGTGTTATGTATAAGTCTCGATTGTAGCACTGTGACATTTGATAGATATTACCCAATATGTGTGGCTGTAACTGCAGCATCACAGCAGCATCACAGCTGCAGCGGCTCTTTAAAACGGTTTCTTACTGCCTTTGTTTGTATTGACAGAATATAGGCATGATATACAGACAGCATATAAGGAATGATGAATGAAGAATCTAAACATCC
Source organism: Pelmatolapia mariae (assembly GCF_036321145.2). NCBI lineage: Eukaryota > Metazoa > Chordata > Actinopteri > Cichliformes > Cichlidae > Pelmatolapia > Pelmatolapia mariae. The sequence goes on along the minus strand of NC_086230.1, from coordinate 6,622,792 downwards.
TGACACGATTTGTTCCCCCGGTTCAAGTCACGGACAAACAACATCCAACAGTTGTTTATGTTTTTGAACCCATTTTGCAGAGGGATTAAAAAATGTATTGATAGCAATGTTGAATATTATTACACAGGAAAAAAAAACAACTACATGTAAAATAATTACACCGTGAGCCTCTGCCTTTCTAAATGGAGGGACAGTAACTGCGTGTGTATATGTAAGCGTGTAAAACCTGCAGATAGTCAGATTAACAGTAACAGTATTTTGTCTCTATCTGCCATTCTGCAATTCATCTCATGTAAACAATAACGTGCGCACAGCGTGACGTGAAAAAAGGCACATACATTTGACGTTGCGTGATTTAAAAAAATCTCCGTTTTCGGTGATTCGAAACGCCGTTTACGTGTGAACGAAACAGCTGCGTTTTCAAAAATACCCGTGTAGGTGTGGACGTAGCATAAAAGAGTTTGTAGTTTATTTCCTTACTACCTGTAATTTATTGCAGATTCCTTGTATTTGCTTAATTGTTTACTAAATGTTTGAGGTGTGAAATAAACCGCAATGGAGCAAAATATGGATGTGTGTGGTTGGAGGGTGTGCGCGCGTGTGTGCGTGTGTGCATGCGTGCGCGCATGCGCGCGCGAGGGGGGGGGGGCGCGAACATTTTTCCTATAAACAAAGGGGGGCCCAGCAAAAAAAGTTTGGGAACCACTGCCTTAATATGTTTTATGTGTGTGTGTGTGTGTGTGGGGAGGGGGAGGGGGCGCCAGAGGGAGTGTTCGCCCAGGGCGCCAAACAGGCTAGGACCGCCACTGTGTATGGTGGTGGCTTTTATTTCAGTGTACCAGTGTGTGTGTGTGTGTGTGTGTGTGTCTGTGTGTTGATTCAATGAGGCGAGAGAAAGACTGGATTAACACTGTGTCCTTTTTAGTCCTTGTCTCACACAATGAGCCAAACATGTGAGGGAGGAATTAGAGAGAGGCAGGGAGGGGTGTCACAGGAAAGGAAAACGAAGAATTACCCAAAGCACCCTCCATCGTCCATACAAGACAACCCTTCACACCAAGGAGTATTAACGTGACACATTTTATTGTAAACCATTTCTTACAGTCATTTTTTTTTTTTTTTACATCGCCCATAATGAGTGTGTTAACTCATTTTGAAAATCAGTGGATGTGATAGTACTGATGCTGGCCCATTAAGTGAATGTGTAAGTTTAATTAAATTCAGACCAACACTGTTGGACATTTACCAATTCTAGTTAACTGCAGACGGACAGATGGATGTGTCAACATGCCATAAACTTGCAGGTCCTTCGGCCAGATGAGCAAGAAAAACAACAAAAAACATCAGTTTTGATGAAGAATCCAAAAGAAAATTTGTGTTTGTTTGAATTTGAAAAATTATTCATTAAACTTTAATTCTTTTTCTTTTACCCTTAACAGACAGTGAAATGATAACGAGTAAAGTTACCATATTTAGGATCAGTTTTTAAATCTGGATGCTTATTATAAAGTTGGATCTGATGTGTGTAAAAACTGTTACATTCTAATGTATAATAAAGCAGGTGGGGTCGTATCCTGCTGGACTTACTGCTTGGTTTGGTTTTCATGTGTTAGGTTTACTATCCAGTGGGTTTAGGGACCAAATCTATATGGTTAGGTTTACAAAAAAAATGAAGTTTGGGTTTACTCTCATGGAATTAGAGGTAAGAGTACTGCATGCGTCACAGCAGTGGTCCCCAACCCCCGGGCCACGGACTGGTCGTTTGGTACTGGGCTGCGAGAGTTGAGGCTCGGGTGTGAAATTCATGGTTTTTCAATTCAATTCAATTCAATTCAATTTTATTTATATAGCGCCAAATCACAACAACAGTCGCCTCAAGGCGCTTTATATTGTACAGTAGATCGTACAATAATAGATACAGAGAAAAACCCAACAATCATATGACCCCCTATGAGCAAGCACTTTGGTGACAGTGGGAAGGAAAAACTCCCTTTTAACAGGAAGAAACCTCCAGCAGAACCAGGCTCAGGGAGGGGCGGGGCCATCTGCTGTGACTGGTTGGGGTGAGAGAAGGAAGGCAGGATGAAAGGCTCTCCCTCCCATTCTACTTTTAAATACTCTAGGAACAACAAGTAAGCCTGCAGTGCGAGAGCGAAGTGCTCTAATAGGGTGATATGGTACTACAAGGTCATTAAGATAAGATGGGGCCTGATTATTTAAGACCTTGTATGTGAGGAGCAGGAATTTGAATTCAATTCTGGATTTAACAGAAGGCCAATGAAGGGAAGCCAAAACAGGAGAAATCTGCTCTCTCTTTCTAGTCCCTGTCAGTACCCTTGCTGCAGCATTTTGGATTAACTGAAGGCTTTTCAGCGAGTTTTTAGGACTTCCTCATAATAATGAATTACAGTAGTCCAGCCTGGAAGTAATAAATGCTTGAATTAGTTTTTCAGCGTCACTCTGAGACAGGATATTTCTAATTTTAGAGATATTGCGCAAATGGAAGAAAGCAGTCCTACATATTTGTTTAATATGTGCGTTGAAGGACATGTCCTGGTCAAAAGTGGTTTTTATGGTTTGTATTGGGGTTTTTTTTTGGGGGTGGGTGTTAATCATTTTTATGATTAACTCGGTTTCCCTGGGTCTTTTCCCATGTGTTATGAATAAATCTTTTTTTTGTTTTATGCTGGTTTTATATTGTTGTATTTATCCGCGACATCTTAAAGGCTGGTCCGTGAAAATATTATCGGACATAAACTGGTCCGTGGCGCAAAAAAGGTTGGGGACCGCTGCATTACAGGACCTGTGCTAAAGGATAAACTGCGGGTATCTGTAACAGATAACAGCAGAAACATTGGCTAAACAGAAGTATTCAACAGAGCACATAAAGTGTTGTAAGTCACCAGAACATACATTTTACTATCACTTATTAGCTATAGAATAATAAAACAATATATAACTGATAAATATATTGATTTTAAAAAGTTATACAATAAATTTCCCCTTGTGGGACTAATAAAGGTATATCAAATCAAATCAAATCAAATCAATCAAATAGATTAAATAAATTTGAATGAAAAACTGCCGTGCAGTCCTCTGCATCCATGGCAGTGCAGTGCCACTATAGTCCACCTGAGGGAGCATGTTACTTTGCTTTGATTTTAGACTGCTGCTGAAATCGCTGCAAACATTGCAACTCAAAAGCCGGATCAACCACATATGGTGCAACTCTACAAAGTCACATTTCAAAATGAAGCTGACCTGTGACACATGCCTGTTGGATTTGTACAGATAATTGCTGGGCCAATTAAACTACAATGCACAAGTGTCTTTATGCCTGTTTTCCCTCAGGCTCTTTCCAAGAAAAACTTATAACGTCTAGGTGAGAGTGTTCTGCCATTTTCCCACAGCAGCACCTCTAATGAACACACGATTTAGTTGGGGCTTGTATCAAACAAAAGCCCCAGTCAACAGTAAATTATACTTATTTTATGTTAGCTTAAATATATTAAAAAATGTAATAATCGTTCATATTATGATGCAGTTGTACCAGCTGTTGCTTGTCCTTTCAGGTTGTGCAATGCTGTGTTCTCGGTTTCATGTTAGTTTTATAGGCAGCTCAGATAAAGGCTTCTCATGCGAAACACTAATTATGATAAAGCTTCAAACATTACTAACTGTTGGGAAATATTTCAGTATGGAAAAAATGTTGATTGTTGCAGAAGTGTTGTGTTTTCCTTCTTTGCGACATGACACATTGCTACCAATCCTGTGCCTCACAGACTGACTCTTCAACCTCTAACTCTGTGGTATAATAGAATCCTACAATTATGCTTCTTTTGTATGTAGTTTTTGTTCCCTTTGAATATTTTCTCTCAAGTGTTGTCAAGGGGATAAAAAAAAATAAAAACGGTAAATTATTAAGCATTGTATGTTAAAGGTAAGTTTGATGTTAACTCTCTGGTGGCTGGTTCTTCAGCTGTTGCTATTTTGCACAGTGTGCACCAACTACTTACCTCCATCCAGGAGTTTATGTTTTTGGTAACGTTTGCATGTGTGCACGCGTGTTATTTTGTCTGCACATGCAAACATGATAGCTCAAAACGTTTTGAGATAATTCATTTATTCTATTAACATTTTGTTTACATCCACTAAGGTCTTCAAGGGCACGTTACTGATTTATTGGTTGCAAATATATTAAAGAATATGAGTCTTAAAAGTGTGGTGTGTTCTGTCATCGTATACAAAGTATCATATAACGATTTAAAATTAAGCACAATAGACTGATGTGAAGGTCAAACTGATAATAATGCCACTGTGATGGACCGACCAGTAAAGCAAAATTAGACACAGATTAAAGTCCATAAAAAGTTTTTTATTTAACCCAAAAAACAAACTTTAAATTATACAAAAAAATTGAAATTCTGGGCCCATAAAAGAGGTCAAAGTAACAGAACTCTACTCAAAAGCTGGCAACAAACAAACTGACCCACCTAAATGAGACCAAGGGGAAACTTAAACAGTGTGTGATCAGCCCACAAAAACAAATAGGCTAGACACAAAAACCTGACTGAAACTAACATAAGAAATTCCATTTCCCGGGATGATCCACAGTTGTCGTTTGATGCAATTTGCAGGTCTCCATATAGGCTTGCTCCGCCACTTTTCCACCTCTTAAGTCATCAACCAAGGGACTGGGAGCAGCTGCTACTGAGGTAACTCAGAAAACAAGAAAGATGAAATGATACACATAACAGTGTAAACTAAAAGTGCGCACTTATTTTAGAAGACAGTATTATTTGATTGTATACGTAAATTAATTCTAAAGCGGAATGAATTCTTACTACCCTGTAAGGAATGTCTTAAAGACTTAAAGACCTGGATGGCCGCTAACTTTCTGCTTCTTAATTCGGATAAAACTGAGGTTATTGTATTCGGCCCTGAAAATCTTAGAAACATGGTTTCTAACCAGATTCTTACTCTGGATGGCGTTACCTTGGCCTCCAGTAACACTGTGAGGAACCTTGGAGTCATTTTTGACCAGGACATGTCCTTCACTGCACATATTAAAAAAATATGTAGAACTGCTTTTTTCCATTTGCGCAACATCTGTAAAGTTAGAAATATCCTGTCTCAGAGTGACGCTGAAAAACTAGTTCATGCATTTATTACTTCCAGGCTGGACTACTGTAATTGGGCGACCATGGCTCAGGGGCTTGGGAAGCTCATCTGTAACTGGAAGGTTGCCGGTTCCATCCCCCTGCTCTCTCTGTCCTGGTCGTTGTGTCCTTGGGCAAGACACTTCCCCCCACCGCCTACTAGTGTTGGCCAGAGGGGCCGATGGCGCAATATGGCAGCCTCGCTTCTGCCACTCTGCCCCAGGGCAGCTGTGGCTACAATTGTAGCTTGCCTCCACCAGTGTGTGAATGTGAGAGTGAATGAATAGTGGCATTGTAAAGCGCTTTGGGTGCCTAGAAAAGCGCTATCCAATCCATTATTATTATTATCCATTAATCCATTAATTCATTATTATCAGGAAGTCCTAAAAACTCCCTGAAAAGCCTTCAGTTAATCCAAACTGCTGCAGCAAGAGTCCTGACAGGGACTAGAAACAGAGAGCAGATTTCTCCTGTTTTGGCTTCCCTTCATTGGCTTCCTGTTAAATCCAGAACTGAATTCAAAATCCTGCTCCTCACATACAAGGTCTTAAATAATCAGGCCCCATCTCATCTTAATGACCTTGTAGTACCATATCACCCTATTAGAGCACTTCGCTCTCACACTGCAGGCTTACTTGTTGTTCCTTGAGTGTTTAAAAGTAGAATGGGAGGGAGAGCCTTCAGTTTTCAGGCCCCTCTTCTGTGGAACCAGCTTCCAGTTTGGATTCAGGAGACAGACACTATCTCTACTTTTAAGATTAGGTTTAAAACTTTCCTTTTTGGTAAAGCATATAGTTAGAGCTGGATCAGGTGACCCTGGATCCTCCCTTAGTTGTGCTGCAATAGGTGTAGGCTGCCGGGGGGATTCCCATGATGCACTGAGTTTTTCCTTTCCAGTCACCTTTCTCACTCTCTATGTGTTAATAGACCTCTCTGCATTGAATCATATCTGTTATTAATCTCCGGCTCTCTTCCACATTATGTCTTTCATCCTGTCTTCCTTCTCTCCAGAGGTGTGTACTCGAGTCACATCACTTGGACTCGAGTCAGACTCGAGTCATTAATTTTACGACTTTAGACTTGACTTGAAAAATTGTTGTAAGACTTGGGGACTTGATTTGAACTTGAACCTGTTTACTTGAAAAGGCTTGATATTTTACCACAAATCTAAAATTTGACACACATATTATATAAAAAAGTGTGCACCATTAATTAAATTCATTCATTCTTACCACACTCCGTACGTATGTGTGCATGAACTGTAGCACAGCCAATCAAATCAACAACATTAAAAAAAACCAAAAACGAGTAATTTCTTTCGGGTACATAAACTACGAAGTAGTCAACAAAAAAACGAAATGCAATATGCAAAAAACATGTAAGATGAGAATCACAGACGGAGATAGAACAACTTCCAACTGAAGTTGAATTTGAAGTTGCATAAAGAATGGTAGGTGGTGCTTCTCTTTTGCTACGATGAGATAGCATCATCTTACTAGCAAATGTTGCTACGTTGATGATACTATTTGACTTTAATGTGCATGATATTTTTGTCATGCTATTTTAAATCCGGTCCTACAAGCGCATCCAAGAATAACATGTGGATTGTTATCTCAGAATTGTCGGTGGATGGTGAGCGGGGTCCGTTTCAGAAATTGGGTTCTGTATCTGAACTCAGGGAACACACAACACACACTCTGTCACTCAGACATGGACAGATACAAAGTCATATGTGCACAAACAGACTAGTTGAGAGGGAGAGGACATGCTAATCACACTACACTAAATTTACTGCAATGGTTCTTTGTTTTGTACTGTGGAAATCTCAGCACTTTTTGTCTGAACAGGAAGTTCTGCTTTTGTGTTTTTCATTGAATGTTTATTCTATGAATTGAGCTGTATTTTATAGAGGTGCAATTTCAGAATTACTTTGTGTACATTTTGTAAGTTCGCTTATTTCATCATGTGTTGAAATAAACCCATGGTCTATTATTTACATTTAACATCTCATTGCAACATTCTTTTCTCTTTTTTTAAAGACTTGAAAGGACTTGAAATTCAAAGTTTCAGACTTGTGACTATACTTGGACTTTTACACCAGTGACTTGAGACCTAACTCGTGAGACTTACTTGCAAAACAATGACTTGGTCCCACCTCTGCTTCTCTCACCCCAACCGGTCGCAGCAGACCGGCCGCCCCTCCTTGAGCCTGGTTCTGCCGGAGGTTTCTTCCTGTTTAAAGGGAGTTTTTCCTTCCCACTGTCGCCAAAGTGCTTGCTCATAGAGGGTCATATGATTGTTGGGTTTTTTCTCTGAATGTCTTATTGTAGGGTCTACCTTACAATATAAAGCACCTTGAGGTGACTGTTGTTGTGATTTGGCGGTGTATAAATAAAATTGAATTGAATTGAATTGGATTGGTGTAGTGTTATGTATAAGTCTCGATTGTAGCACTGTGACATTTGATAGATATTACCCAATATGTGTGGCTGTAACTGCAGCATCACAGCAGCATCACAGCTGCAGCGGCTCTTTAAAACGGTTTCTTACTGCCTTTGTTTGTATTGACAGAATATAGGCATGATATACAGACAGCATATAAGGAATGATGAATGAAGAATCTAAACATCATGATACTCTGACCTCTTCTTCAGGGTCAACTAAGGTCAGTTATTTTATCTTTAAACCAGCGCTTAAAATTCTGCTGCTTTTGCTTGTATTGGCAGAATGTAGGAAATGTTACATTGGACCTCTGACCCTGCTTTTATATTTCAGGTCTGCCTTTCTTTCAAGTTGCCCCCAAATGTGCTATGAATATGTTTACAGCTCTGCCTGTTAACAGGATTCTTTGCCAGCGCTATAATCCTCAAAAATCCTTGGTGGTCCCTTTTGTTGCACATACGTGGTTTGCAACAGGTGTGTCAAATACAAACATTCTTCTGTTATTGCCACCACAGTTATGTACTCTGTCTCCCAAGTTGATAAGGCAACAGCTGGCTGCTTCTTTGTTCTCCATGATACTAAGTAGTGGTGCAACGGATCACGGTTGATCCGTAATCCGAACCGATCCCACTCCACGGTTTGGCACGCAAGTGATCCGAAGATTCGAAAAAGAAGAAAAAAAAGTATGTGTATGGTGTGCGTGGTGGGTCTGTCAAGCGATAGTTATGGCCAGTGCTAGCGGTCCAAGTGGAGGAGCAGAGGAGTTTGCGGTATTTAAGCAGCCCTTTGCTGCCCAATCTGACCGGGGTGTTTAGCAGCAGACGGGAGGCCAGTGGCGGTCCTAGCCTGTTTGGCGCCCTGGGCGAACACTCCCTGTGTAATAATATTCAACATTGCTATCAATACATTTTTTAATCCCTCTGCAAAATGGGTTCAAAAACATAAACAACTGTTGGATGTTGTTTGTCCGTGATTTGAACCGGGGGAACAAATCGTGTCAGGATCAGCCTGATATTATTTGTATCCCACTGTAACTTTACTGTATAAAGAGCTAACATCTCCAAAATGTCAGGAGCAGTTAGTCATTACAACAAGTGTTTGTGAACTAAAAATCAAGAATGTGGGATACTGTTTGTCCGTGATTTGAAGAACCCAGCACGTGGAGACCTACCTCGGCACTTGTGCAGGTGAAACCAAAGGGAAGATATGCTTCACCATATTTTCTAGTCTTTGGCTTAGAATGAAGTTGGTTTGGAAACATATTCAGCAATGCTCCATCTCCTGATTTGCGTTTGTGGAGGCGCCCCATGCTAGCAGTGTCCAAGCGTTTTGTTTTTTTTGTTTTTTCCTTTTCATGTTGCGCCCCCCCTGCAATGGCTTTGCGCCCCCCCCCCCCCCCCCCCCAGGGGGCGGGCCCCACACTTTGGGAAGGCCTGTATTAAGGATTGTACATTAACATAAAACTGTTGTAGGAACCATACTGAATTTCACCAGAGAAACACACACACACACACACACACATATGAAGAGAGAGAGAGTATGCATTGTATGCAAACGGCTACCAAACAGCCATCATAATTCGTCATACAATGAGAACAGGACAAATCAACAACTGACAATGACTAATTAATATTAAAATCTGTAACATAATGTATTGTTTGGAGTTTAGTCTGTTACTGTTACTATTTTTACCATTTCTTCTTGGAGCAACTGTAACCCACATAATTTCCTTAGGGATTAATAAAGTATTCTGATTCTGATTGTTTCAGGATGACCTGCCATTATCCAATGACACATCTGCTTACCTGTATCTTTTGCTCGTTTCTCCTCCTCTTCTTTTCTCTTTTTTCTAAACTGAGGACCTGATGGCTTTGAACTTTTCTTGTCCATCTTCCATTGGTTTTAATTTTGCACTCCAGTATGAACACAAATCCCCCAACCCGAGGATCACCACAACATAACCTAATAAACCTACACCTTAGTTCACAGATTCACTTTGTCTAAGGTGTATTTCTGGGATTTCGCACAACCCAGGATTCAAATCATGAATACATAATGGGCTTGGATTGACAACATTATGAATGAAATGTGCTCTATTTGAAAGCAGCCGGCCCCTCCCCTGTCGACGGGTTGTGTGTGAGACTTTGAATCATCAAACTGTAAATTATAAATTTTAAATTGTTATTGATCCCTTTACCCCTAGTCCTAAAGTGTATATTTATTTTCTTACTCTTCTTATATTTATTGATTGTTTACTTGCACTGCTGTAACTGGAGCCTCGTCGTCTCGTCTCTCTATATACTGGACTGTAGCGGAGATGACAACAAAGTTTACTTTGACTTCAGCAGCGAGCAGGCGCACCGAGGGCTCTCGCGCTCACTTTTCGCTTATAGAATTTCGAAAAAATATCGGTGCAAATTATAAGTCTGTATCATGATGTCTGGTGTTTTCGTGTTTGTTGGTTTGTTTTTATTTTGTTTTATTTTGCGAGTTGGTTATTAGATGCCGCTCCAGCCAGCCAGAGAATCCCCCGCCGCCCCGCCCTCTCCTCCCTGTGCCGCAAGCAGCAGGCGCACCTCGCAAACGGAGGGCGCCCTTACTCCCAGCAAATGGGCGTTAGAAAACCGATCGGTACCTATGCCATTCCCAATATGCGCTGGCTGATGTCGGGGCAGCATGAGAACGAGCAATTTTTTTTTTCTGCCGATGCCCGTGATGCCGCCCCGGGCTACTGCCCGTGTCGCCCGTATCAAAAACCGCTACTGCGGGAGGCCGTATTCCGTTGTGCAAAACAAGGGGTTTAAACGTGCTTGAGCCACGCTATGATATCCCGTTGCGCGTCCACTTTAGTGGCAAGATCGTTCCAAGCATGTATGAGCAGGAAAAGTTTAAAGTTATGGCTGAACTGTCCCAGGCATCTTCTGTTGCCCTAACTACTACAAATGGGTGGACCTCCAGGGCAACGGAAAGCTACGTGACCGTGACAGCTCATTATATCACAGCGGAGTGCGATATAATGAGCGGTATGTATTATTGTAGGGTCTACCTTACAATATAAAGCGCCTTGAGGCGACTGTTGTTGGGATTTGGCGCTTTATAAATAGAATTGAATTGAATTGAATTGAGTGGTAGATACAAAGCCCTATACTGCCGAGCCCGTTCTCACTCCCGAGGCGTAACATCCCGACGTTTTGTCACGTCCTGCGGCGTTCCTGAGAAACGCGAAAGGTGACCTTCCACGTTGTTATGGTACGCGGCGGTTTCCAGCCCTGTACTGCAGCCCTAAACTTAACCTTATCACTAAGCCTAACCATAACCTTATGCCTAACCTTAACCATAACCTTATGCCTAACCATAACCTTATTCCTAACCTTAACCATAACCGTATCCCTACGCCTAAACCTAACCTTATCCCTAAACCTAACCATAACCTTATGCCTAAACCTAACCATAACCTTATTCCTAACCTTAACCAGCACTTTAATGAGGTGAAATAGTGTTTTCTAAAGCGATTTTAAGGGAAAAAGCGAAGATGTGTAGATTGAGTCCAAACGGTTCTCATGTGTCTGCAGTTTTCCGATGTCGTGACGTAGGAACGCCTTGGGTGCCCGAAAACGTAATATGTTGACGATTTGTCACCTAGCGTAAAATGTTACGATTTGGGAGTGAGAACGGGTTGTACTGCCCTATATTGAACCATAAATCTTTTTTTTAATAATTGCGTGGAATGAGTCTTGAGTTGAATGTTTTTAACAGGCAAAAAATACTTCAATAAGTAAATAAGTAAATGTTAAATTTTTGTCTTTTTTCTTTTTTTGCTGATCCGAAAATTGATCCGATCCGTGACTTAAAACCGTGATCCGATCCGAACTGTGAGATTTTTGATCCGTTGCACCACTAATACTAAGGTATCATTCATTCAGACTTACAGTACCATGTAGTACTCCTCCTATCAGTCACATCTGCAGCCAAGTCTGAGTCACCGTAAGCTTGTATTCCCAGATCCTTGTTACTTTTCCTGTAACACTCCTGATTGTTTTTACGGCAATGTTCCAAAGTTGGTTCTTTGAATTGCTGCCATAGCTTACTTAAAACGAAACTCAAATCTGGTCGCATGCAAGAGGTCAAGTAAATAAGGCTACCTACTGCCTCTCTGTACATCTTGGCATTCTTCATTTTCTCAGCATCGTCATTGTAGTTCAACTGTTCATAAGGAGTTGATCTTGGTTTACAGTCTCTCCTGCATTTTACTTACATATCTCTCTTGTGACATTTTCACACAATCTTCTGTTTGCTCAAAATCAACACTGAGAAAATGTTTGAGTTTACCCATATCTTTCATTTTGAACCCTGCAGTTAGCATTCCCTTCACAGTTTTTAAAACACTTTCATCACTGGCTACAATAATAATATCATCACCCCATACGATGAGGATCACTTTGTCTTTTCTTGTTTTCCTTGAGTAAACACAATGATCTGCAGGACTCTGCAGGAAATAGTCATGTCATGTCCTGTTCCAGCAAACTTGTTCACTGCTTACTTTCTTCAGAGAAATCAATTCAGTAAGGCTGATAATTCTTGGTTTACCTTTTCCAGCATAATAGTCTCTTAATATTTTCATTGTCTTGCGGCCATCAGCAGCAGCTTCTCTCATCAAAAGTGATTAACTATAGGCCTGGGCATTCTTATCTTTATCGTCCTCGTCTTCACCATTACTATTCCATTTTAGACCTTGTAGTCTAAGACAGCGGTTCCCAACCCCCGGGCCACGGACCGGTCCGTGAGTCGTTTGGTACCTGGCCGTGAGAGTTAAAGCTCGGGTGCCAGATTTATGGTTTTCAGGGTTTTTATCGTTAACTCAGTTAACTATTTTGAAAGGATTATTTACACGTTACCATAGCGACCAGAGAGCATTAAGGGGCAGAGAGGAGGATGTTACTGTCTGTGTTGTTGATGCATTTCAGGAGGACGCTGCTAATAAAGTTACACGATTACACAGTGAATTTGCGTTTATTATTATATTTACAAAGTTCCACACTTTTTGTCTTGGTCGTATCATTTTATTTTGTTGTATTTATCTGCGAACCTTACCATGTTGTCTGACATTAAACCGGTCCATGGCGCAAAAAGGGTTGGGGACCGCTGGTCTAAGATGTGCTAAAAATGTTGTCTCCCACAGTTCATAATTCTTCTCATCTCCATCAAAAATTAATGAGGTTGAATAAACAGACCGTCCATTGGATGCTGTTTAGTGTACCCACCCCCAAGGCCCTATATATAAGTGTTGTGAGAGTGTAAGTAATGTGGAGGTCTAGGTTGTGGAATAAAATTGAGGCACAGGTGGCCAGCAGCGGACAGAGGAGGAATGCCTCCCCTGCACGTCAGTGACACACCTGTACCTCAAGGCCCTGCATGTGTGGTGGTATGATGGAGCGGAAAGAGGGAGGCAGTTGGGAATGGGGAGGGAAGGATTGGGGCGGGGCAAAGCACCTCCTCCCTTGAACCAGCTCCCCTGCTGACCCCGGTAGGCAGCCCCATTCTCTGGAATCCACCAAGGGCAGGGGACCCGGCCCCATCCGCAGCACCGCCAAGCCCCACTGAGCCCAGGGTGGCCCACCCAACCCCACCGCAGAGGAAAATTACACCCACCCCAACATTCAATCAACTCCCAGACTACATGAGATAATAGACAGCCAGGTTGAGTTCATCCTGGCTGTCTGTGCTAGATCCCTCTTCCACTTGCAGAGTGAACTCCTGGGGAGCAGAGACCCCTGCAAAGGATGGTAACAAAGTTACCAAAACTTAGCATTTTGTGACTTACTTTTGGAAGCAGGGAAATCATAGTGTGTGTGTGTGAGCTGGCCCTGCCCCTTTGCGAGTATGGTGGTCCAAATGTGCCATAATTGTGTCTGATGAGGCATCTCTATGCCTTTGCAATATGGGTATGATAAATGTGTATTATGCTTAGGCTATCAAGATGCCATGCTGACCAGGGAAGCTCAGTCCTGCATGGACTGTTTCATATTACCAGCATGTAGTAGAGAGGCCCATGCTCGCTTTTTTGCCTCTAAACATGTCAGCTAACCACTTCCCGACATGCAGGGGTGGCTTCCAGGTTTGATGCCACGCAGCTTTTGCACCCTCAGCTGCAGGTGCCGTTGCTGCTTTATTTTAAGGACCTGGTGTGCAGGCAGTTTGCCGCCCATGCTGCTTTGCACAGGTGGTCCCTTGCCTGCATTAGGTTTTCCAACATGCACAGCCAGGAGCAGATTGCCTGTGGGCCACTTCTCCCAGTGGAACAGGCCCTCGTCCCATTCTTTGCTCCTACTACCTCCATCCTTAGGACATGTCCTAGCAGGGACAGATTATAGACTCCCTGCTGGCTAGGCTGCACAGGATCATGTCTAATAGCCAATTCGGCATCCATTTTGTCCCTCTACCTGCGTCACCTGCTCCGTCAGGAATGAACCATCGGGTCACATATCTAGCTTGGCCACCCACTTTCAGAAGGCTAAACCACCAGCCCTCCTCCCCTGTCTTGGATGCTTGTGCATGGTGAGGAAGGTGGATGTCTCTTAAGCAATGGCGGAATGTCTGGGCCCTCGGGCAGGGACGCTCCCCCATCTGTTGTGTGGCCATCCTCCAGCTGCCACTCCCTTGCCCTCGCCCTAGGCAGGAGTCAGTGAAGATTGGTTTTCAGGAGGAGGATGCCCATCCTTTCCTTCAAAGCTGTGACCTGTCCAAAGGACAACCTCTGGCTAGCTCCCCAGGAACAAAGTCAGGCCACGATTAAGTCTTGGTGTTAGGCAGGGCTCTGGGGACCCTGTGGCTCCTCCTCAGTGCCACAACAGCATGTTGTCCACCTTCTAAGGGCTACAGCCTGAGTGTAGCAGCCAGCTCCTTTTTCGGGAGTGGGTGCTGGGTGCCCCTCAGCAGCAGCCTTCGTCTCCGTGGTCACCTTAGCATCTTGCAGACCAACCATAGCAGGCTGCTCTGTTGTGGTCCTTGCTTCTGCAGGACTCCCTCAGGCCAGTCTTGCATTTGGCAAGAATTTCTACTAATCTTTCTCACAGTACAATGACGCACTTCAAATTCTTTGGAAATTGCCTTATAACCTGGCCCAGATCAAGGAACTACAACAATTGTTTCCCCTCCTGTTCCTGTTAACTCACGGGCTTGTACAGCTTGCCATTTCTTTGTTTGTGTACATTTTCTTCTTCTAGCATGTCACATTCATATTACATACCAAAGTAATTAAGTAACAAAAAAAACCAAAACAATTAAATGACATAAAAGTTCCTGTTTTTCGACAGTTTTTCTTTAAGTCAGGAAAAAATGTGAATGATCAAAACTCGTTTTGTTATAAGCTTTTTTTTATAAACTCGAAACTCTGTTTTATAATTATGACACAGTCGGTGCAATGAGCAACCAGAACTTTTTCTGGAGTTTACACATTTATTTCTTACAAGTTAATCCCAAAGAATCGTGCTGACAGATTTCTTTATCACGAAGAAAAACAGACTTTTTTATAAGAAAATATCTCCAGGATTAAATGTGTAATTAAAGTTTGTTTACATTGGCAGAAAGAGGAGTTTCACTGGTAATACATGAGTTTGACATTCATATCCTGTCACCAAGGCTGTTAAACATTCACATTTTTCATCTGACGGCTCTTCCTCTCAGTCACTGCTGTAGATTTGTAAAAAGATGGACCGATAAGAAATGCCTCATGTTTCTCAGAGAGTCTCACAACCATGCTTAATAAACATTTTGTAGCAAAATTAAGTAAAAGTATGTGCTCATTTATGCTTATTTATCCATGTAGATATACGAAAACTGACAACAGATGAAGTTGTGATCCACAAGCAGCAGAATCAGAACAAATGCAATGGTTTAATTAGACTTGCATCACATAATGTACATACATTCCTTTGCAAAATCAAAACAAATGAAGCAGACTCAAGATGATACTCAAAACACAGTGCATATATTTTATTATCAATTTGCAGTGAGATATAATATCTACCACATTCTTAAAATGAAAGCAGAAAGGCTCTGATACTAGAGAAGCATGGAGAACAAATGCTTAATTCCCACAGTGACTTCATTTTTTTCTCCCCTGTCATCTGTCCTGTGGTTTTCCTTTTTGGTATTTCCCGGATTTACTTCCAGCGACCGCCAACCTTTCCTTTGCCGTGACCTTTTTTGCTGGAGGACAAAGAACAGAAGAAATTAAAAAAGAAAAAAAAAAACAGGAAGAAAAAACAAGAGTAAAATCTGACTATTTGTATAAAAGCGGCTACTCACAATTTTTGGGCATGTTGGATTCTGTTCAGCAGCACAATGATCTGCAGGAGGCACACAGAAACACCATTAACATATTCTGTTGAATAGAGTTTAAAGTAAAACGCTGAAACGTGTATACAAATTTTTTTTACACATTGAGCTTTTTTTATTTTTATTTTTACTTTCTAGTTGTATTTATTTATCAAAAACACATCTTTGAATTGACTACTATTGTTGAGATAGTCTACCTCAAGATGTACAGCAGGTTATCTGCCACGGTTGATGTTCAGTCCCTTGCTACTCCAGTCTGCATGTCAAGGTATCCTTGGGTAAGACACTGAACCCTGAGTTGCTCTTGATGGGTTTGTTGGAGTGTGAATGTGAGCTAGAGAGCACTTAGCAGTAGAAAAAAAGGGCTCATAACAATGTTTGTTTGGATGAGAGATGTTGTATACAGCACTTTATTTGTGGTCTTCTTTTGCGGCTGAACTTTGGTCGGAGCTTGATGAAACTTGCAGTTTTGAAATCTGTGAGATGTTGGCTTTTAGAAAATTAGTTGTTTGCCTGGTTAGATGTGGTCGGAGTTAACACGGGGTTCACTTGTTTGTGTGTTATGTTAATTTTGTGAAATTATGTAACTGCTCTTTTAATGGTTTGTTGTTTTCACTGCTTTTGGTGGTCATGGAAATGGTTTATATCAGAAGAATCAGAATACTTTATTGATCCATAGGGGAAATTATTTATATGACCTTTTAGCTAAGATTCTGAGGTTTCGGTGGATATCCCACTTGTCTACTTTACATAACCGACCTCATGTCACAGCCGATGAAACAGAAAGGCTTCCATTTTATAATGTTCACTAACATATGCACAGTGGAAAGAGCAAAACTGGCAGGGTAAAGGTTCGTCTGACATTTAAAGTGATGAAGTTCGTTTGCAGTATTACCTCATATTTCTGGTGTTTCATGCACTCCATGAAATCAAACTTCTCAGATTCCAGCTGGTAGATCCAGTTCCACATTTCTTGGGCCCGTTGCCTAGAACGCAGAGTTGGTAAAGTTAGAAATGATCTTCCTTTACTTTAAGTCAGCGGTCTCCAACCTTTTTTGCGCCATGGACCGGTTTAATGTCAGACAATATTTTCATGGACCGGCCTTTAAGGTGTTGCGGATAAATACAACAAAATAAAATGATATGACCAAGACAAAAACTGTGGTATTTTGTAAATATAATAATAAACACGAATTCACTGTGTGATTGAGTAACTTTATTAGCAGCGTCCTCCTGAAATGCGCCAACAACATTGAGAGTAACATCGTCCTCTCTGCCCCTTAATGCTCTCTGGTCGCCATGGTAACGTGTAAATATTTATTTCAAAATAAGACACACAACTACAACACACGAAAAGACCCAGAGAAACTGAGTTAATAACCCTGAAAACCATCAATTTCACAGCCGAGCCTTAACCCTCGTGGCCCGGTACCAAACGACTCACGGACTGGTACCGGTCCGTGGCCCGCGGGTTGGGGACCGCTGCTTTAAGTCATTTAAGTGAAAAATAGTTAGAATTACTTTTTGTAGCAGGCTACACATTTGTAGTCAGTGACTGTGGATTTGTCTAATTAATCTAGCTAATTTGGTACTTAGCTACCCAGTTTTATCAGCTGTGACCTGCTGCCTGATTAAGCTACATCCATACAGACAAGACAATCATTTATTGCTGCTGAAATGATTCTACAAACCACTCATTCATTGGATCTTTGAGCTTTATAAATACATTAAAACATTGTGCTGAAATCATGACATTATTGCTGCATCATCACTATCTTGAGTTTCTGGAAAATGCTTTAAGAAAAGGTGGGCTGCTTTATAGTGAAGTTATAGTAGTTATTTTATTATAATCACTACTTAGCTGTCTGCAGTCCCAACTGGAGGAGACTCACTTTAGCCCGTCCTCTCTCAGATTGTCGGTGGCTAGTGGCTCCCGTCTATCAGCCAGAGTTCTCTTCTTGATCTCTCTGCCTGTCAGGCGCTTCCCTTTCCTCGACTCTGCCTGGGACAGAACACATATGTTTCACAGTTATTCTATATGTAAACACTTTCTCCATATCTCATCATCACCATCACACCCCAGACTGACAACAGCCATTTGTCTACCTTGGCCAGGAAGCCTCCAAAGTTCGCCCCCATTCCAGACAGCACTTTTTTCTTTTTTGCATCATCATCAGCTTTTCTCTTGGCCTCCTCTTCTTCTTTTCTGTGACGCTCTTCCTGTCAGATGAACGAAAATTGAGCCAGAAACACATTTGGAAACTGTATGGCTGACCTGAGAGGCACGCTGTGGTAAAATTTCCAGAGAACTGAACTGACATTTGGTATTCTTAATTCAAAACATACAGTACTGTGCTAAAGTCTAGAGCACGGGTCTCAAACTCCAATCCTCGAGGGCCGCTGTCCTGAATCTTTTCCATGTGTCCCTGCTGCAATACACCTGAATACAATTAGTAGTTTATTAGACTCTGTAGACCTTGACTGCATGCTGATGTTGCATTTCAGCCATTGGATTCATGTTACAGCAGCTCGTGAGTGAATGAACATGGTGCAATAAAAGTACTTTTAGAAGTACATTTTTCCAAACACTTACATATACTTGAGTAGGGTTAGGGGTTGCCACCTCACCATGCAGTCAAGTTCTATAGATTCTTGCTAATGACCTACTAATTGTATTCAGGTGTGTTGCAGCAGGGACACATAGAAAAGATTTAGGACAGCAGCCCTTGAGGACTGAAGTTTGAAACCTCTGGTCTAGAGTAACCCCTCATTTCTTTATATTCTGCTTCCAAGGAGTCAAGTGGTCTTCAACAACAGTTCCCTATGTCTTTAGACATTGGTTTGGTATCATTTATTTTCAGTCAAGTTCTTGTACCTGACCATTTTTGGAGGTCAGGGTTTTGCCACTTCACACTGATATATAACACGTTCAATCATAAAAAAGACAGTGAGTTAGGTTGTCTCTACACATAACCTACAGTCAGCATAATTTTTTTAATTGTATCTTTAGTATTTGTATCTTTCTATCAGCCTGTTGCAAAAACACATTTGTTCTCATTTCTTTAGTTGAATCTCTAAAAATTACTAAAGACAACAAATCTTGACGGACATAAAAATTTATTTTTGCACAATATTCTGTGGAATAGTCGCTGTGATGAAGCCACTTTAAGGAAAGGATGGGCAACGGGGAGAAGAAAATGAAGAAGCTGGTGGAATAAAAATCAGTGGCAATGGGTGTTATGGAGTGATGGATTCACGGGAAACTTTTGATTCAAACTGTTGTCGATAAGTACAAGGGAGGTCAGGAGAAAGGTACTACAGTGAGGGTCTACAGTCCGTCTGTTAAACTCACTGGAGTCTCTGTCATGCTTTGGGGCTCCATTACAGCCAGTGGTGATGGGGATCTTGTCAGAAATGATGGAATTATGATTGTAGAAAAGTACAGTCAGATTTTGATCCACCATGTTAAAACTGTTGGAAAGCATCTGACTTGCAAGCTAACTGAGGATCACCGTGACAGAGAATGGGGGAAAAAGGCAGACAAACATCCAAAGACGAGCTTTGAATATCCTTCAAGAAGCCTGGAGATCTATTCATTAAAACTACTTAAAGAAATGACAAGAAAACCTAAGAGAGTTCAAACTGTATTGACCAAATAAAGTAGTCACACCAAATATTACCTTTCAAGCTCATTAGAACTGTACAAACTTTGCTTTTGTCTAATATTATGTTTCAATAAATTGGCACTCCTCTTTTTCTACAGAAATATAAAGAAATTCACAAGGGCTTGAGACTTTTGCACAATAATAATTTAAAATTATGAAGCACCGTATATTAAAGGTAATTTCACAATTTGGCTAACTCTATTAGCTTTGTCTACTTGACCTTTAAAGAAAAGCTGGAAATGCCTTCACTCTAAATATTTACAGTTATGTCAGAGTGTATGTTTGTTACCGCAATTCTGTTCTGTCTGTCCTTCTCCTTTTCTGCTCTAACCCTCTGGATCTCAGCTCTCTCTGCACGACGGCGCTCCTAGAGGACAGCAAAACATGTAATATTAAGAACAACACAGAAGAAGCATTTATCCTACACATGATTCATTTGTTGGATTTGACTGCTTTGAGAGGTGTTGGTAGCAAAGTAAACTTACAATTCGTTCCTTAAGAGCAATGAGTTCTTCCTCGTCCTTCTTCCTCTGCTCAAAGTGTACATCGATCAGAGTGTGTAGCTCCAGTAAGTCTTTCTCCATACGTTTTCTGTGGATGTCCTGGGGGAAGAAGAATGTTTCTGTAACTTAGAAAAAGATTCAGGGTCAAGTACAACCACTTGACCCATAATGCATTCTTTTTGACTTTCAAAGGGACTATCAAGAGGAGATCCACGCAAGATAAAACATGCAAAGACCACATGCTGAGGTCTGAACCAACCAGCTGGTTTGAACCAAGAATCTACTTGCTGTGAGGAAAGAGTGTTACCAGCTGCACTACAGTGCTGTACTGGCCAGAAACTGTTTTTCAAATAGTTTACCCAAACTTGAAATTCTTGGGACAGTTACAGTTTTCAGAAACTGTAACATATCTGTTGATAGATCTTAGATAGACTACAGGATGCAGGAATAATTAAATGTAACGGGAAGATTAATGTTTCTGGCATAATAACAATAAATAACATTGTATAATTTGACGCATGTGCACAAAAAGATGTGATCCTACTACCAGTCCCTGAGGAACACCGTATTCATAGAATAGAAAGATATAATATTATACACTGAGTTTCGATTCAGATGTGGAAGAACAATCTAAGCCACAGCGCTTAAAAGAAAATGTCCTTAAGAGTCCTGCAAGAGTATGTACACAGCGTTAAAGTCAATTTGCACACCTAAAACAGCAGCAAGTCTCAGATCCAAATCTATCGCTATTAACAATCTTATTCTTGCCCTAGCTGGCATGCGTTTGGCAAAGGGATTGGATCTGGTTACAGGCTAAGAATATGCGAGGACAGTGAGGGTAGAGCAAACAGAAATAATTCCAAATTAAAACTTGATTAAGATTAAGATGACTGTGATTGCCAACTTAAAAGTGAAAAGTGTAAAAAAAAAAAAATTAAAAAAGGAATATAAAGATTGTGGTGGGCGTGGTTGCGGCATGGCTGCAGTAGAAGCTGACGCACCGGAGCTGCATCAGCTCATCACACCGCTCTGTTTAAAGTACTGGATCCTGAGGGTGTGGGGGTGTTGTGGGTGATGTGTGCGGCTGGCAGCGAAAGAGCTGCAGCCAAGTTTGTGAAATAATAATTAAGTGTGCTGAAAATTATGAAAACGTGGTGAGGTCTGCCGTGGATTTATTACAAAGATGTTTTGGTTTAATATCATGTTTATGACTTACATCAAAATCCACCCTCTCTCCTTCAGGAATCTTTGGGGGAGCAAGTTGTGGCACCATGGGTCTGAAGGTAAAAAATACAAGAGAGAGTCATAGTGAGACTGCAGTTCTTTAAATGAACAGAGAACATCTGTTTTCTGCTATAAAACACAAAAGAAAAACAGATGGAGTGAACATACTTGGGCTTGGGGCGCTCTTCTTCTGATTTAAAGAGAGACAAAGATAAAACAAATGGCTATATGAGTAAAAAGTGTTTACAATGACTGGTTGTCGTTAGTCAAATACAAAATGTTGCATTTAATACACAGCAAGCATGGGAGTGAGAAAGAAATGCAACACGGGTTTTTTAAATGTTATAACAAAATGTGAAATAATACTATTGAAAAACCTGGGCTTGGGTACACTAAACCGCTACATGAATTTGGCCACATAGTTTGTATTAGGCTGTCTTGGAAGATTTTACCAGAAAATGAGGCATATGGAAAGTAATAACTTAGGAAACTAAATAACATAGCTTTCAAAGGCTACAGTTAAAACTGTTGAGTCCAGTGAGAACCACAAAAGTTAACCTGCTCTCAATGTGTTAGATAATTAATGACGTAAATACGGTGCCAACTTGAGAAGACAGTGATGAGTGTGACCACTTCAGGGAACTGCACGCCTACTAGATCTCACCTTCCTCCTGGGCATCTTGATCTGAAGGACCATCCACATAAAGACACAGTGAAGGATGGAAGGATGGTAACATGAAAATATGGAATGACAAAGGAGGGTTAATTGTGGGTGAAGTGTGAACATGAGGAAAGCAAGAACGAGAAGGCAGAAACCAAAAAAAGCAGTAGGAGGGAAAAACAGTGGGAACAAAAGTTGAAAGAAGAACAATACAGATGAGTAAGAAATGAAGTTGTAAAGATCCAGAAGAAGGAAGTGTAAAACAAGAGAAAGTAAAAGATAAATAAATAAATAAATAAAATAGAGGAAAAAAACGTGATAAATGAATGGGAAAAGAGGTGTGAAATGACCAGAAGAAGCTCCAGGTTATATCTGGTGCTGCAAGCTTTAGCTATTTTTGGAATATATATCAATTACCTTTCTAGCTAATACCTGGATTAGAGTATTTATATTTGTACTGTAAATACAAATATACATCCAAGACTGGAAACGTGGAAACAATGTTTCTGTAAGTTGACACTAATAAACTAATTTTAGTGGTGCTGGTAGCTAGCTAGTTTTTTTTTTTTTTGCTCTTGGGCTAAGCTAACTGGCTGTTAGCTGTAGCTTTTACTAAAACATGGAATTCTATCAACCTTCTCATCTAACTCTTAGCATCCAAGTAATAAGCACATATTCCAAAATGCTTAGCTATTGCTTTAAAACTATCATTTCCCAACATGCAACTAGAGCCAGTTCTACACTGGCACATGGTGGCTGTGGGAAATGTAGCCTTTTGGAATATTCATTATTATTTATTATTGCAAAATGCAGATGTTTTTGCATGCATTTTGACTCATAAACGTTCTCTGAGGTCAAACTGATTTCATAGGTTGAGTTGGAAACGCAGGAAACGCATCTATACACTTTGCACTGCGTGTAATAATGAACGCCAGAATATTTCGAATGGTTCCAGATGAAGAAATGAAAACAACACAGTACAAGTTTTAAAAGGAAAACATTTTCCAAAACAGAAGCTTCATATAATATTATAATGTTTTACTGAGCTTTTAAAACTGAAGTAATGTGCTTCTTTCATGTTATAAGTATCCAGCTGGTATTCAAATGAATTCTATCCATTTGTATCAAGCAAACCCAGCTTCTAAGGACAGCTTCTGTAGCTTTAGTTGCTAATTACACAGTGGTTACACTTAGCTGCTAACTTGTCTAACTGCTATGTGGTACTGGACAGTAAAAAGTTTCTTACAGTAAAGTTGTGGTCCGTAAAACCCCAACAATGAACTGAAAGTCACTAAATTTCGGAGCACAGGGCAATTGCAGAGTTTGTAAAATTCCCAGTTCATTTGTTGTTATGAGCTAAGCTTGTCACATTATACATAACTTGATCCAATAAAGCAATAAAGCAACATTTATTACTGCAGCTTTAAACGGCACACTCTACAAATAAATATTATATTTAGCTTCTGTTTTGAGTGTTTGCTTCTTTAAAACACAGATTGCAACAGCAAGCATATATGCATATATGTGTGTGTATGTGTGTATACAGATAGATAGATATGTGTGTGTGTATATACAAGTGGTGTCTAAACTAGCCTGTAGGGCTAACTCTGAATCATTTATAGTTTTCAGTCTGCTGATAAGTGAGTGACTAATGAAATGAAATGTGGTAAACTTGAGACTTAAGCTGGTGTGCAATCACCCTACCTTGATATTCTTGTTGCTCTGATGGTCCATAACAACAACAGCAGAATATTAGCCAACAATGTTGGGAAACAAGGGAAAGAAGGACACAGGGAAAATTGATAGGTCAGTTCATCCCCAACTCCCACATTTATGAATAAGAGTGCTTGACCAACTCCTTGAGAGCATCTCTGGAGATTGAGAAAAGTTCTCATCCATTCACAATGGAAACAGTTTTTCCAACACCTTACCTCCTCCATCTTCCTCCGCCTGCTCCTCCTCCTCCTGCTGCTCAGGCTCAGCCTCCTGCTCCTCCTCAACCTCTGGGAGAAGGAAAACAAAGATAAAGAGTCAGATATGTGTACAATAGTACAGTCACTATATTACTATATGTGTCTGATTTAATGTGTCTTGTCCACGTTACAGACCCATGCTGATTATATAGAGTGTATTTAAAAGGTGGACATGTCTTATGAACAAACCAACACAGGGTTGGCCTGCTGTAAAGCGAACCCTGGTTTGTAGACTTTTTTTGGCACCAACAGAAACAATAATGGACAAAGTGATCATGTTACAAATGACACCATAAGCTAATCAGGAAAGCTTTTACTGAGGTCTTTACATTTAACTTACTCGACTTCAAAGAGTATATTTTTAAGGCATAATGGTTTTACTGCACTATGCGTGCGACTGATATGGACCGATCTGACTGAACTTACCCACTGTCTGCTCCCTGGAGAGGTGAGAAAAAGGATGAGAGAAAAACAATATTTATCAGTAGACCTGTCAGCTCATGGATTTACACTAGTGTAAAAGCTGAGAGGTGACATCAAATGAAAAACTCTTGTAAGTTCTCTTCCACTCACTCGTATTCTTCTTCTGCGTCTGACATGCCTGCAACAAAATGAAAATGCAGGATGATGACGCCAAGATGTTAAACATCAATGCAAAAGATTTTTTCCAACTGATTGCATAACTAACTAATGCATTTTTATAAAAAAAGGAGTGCAGTGATTAATGTTTTTATTATTAAAAAGAAAATATTATTATCTCATCTTAAAATATAGGACTAAATACAAAAGCAAATTGAAAGTCAGGGGAAATGGTAAAATGAACCGGCACTTATGTCTCATTTTTGACTCTAATGGAGCACCTGGAGCTCTTTTTACTACAAGCCCCACACACTCTGGTGAAAGCACCTTGGAGCCAGTTGGGCTTCCATAAGAGCCCAAAGAGACGTTGCTATGCAGACTAGAGGAGCGGGGATCAACTGACTCACTCTACTTTCTGAGCCACAGTCAAAAATGATTAGTTGGATCACTGAAAGAAGCATAAAAATCAAATCCAATAAAGTGAGAACTGCAATGATCCTGTTGTTTATACAGTTATATAATTTTGCCCCATTTAAAGCAGAGCCTACAAGGACAAAGGAACCCTTTATTCCTTCAGTACTTTAGCATGGAGACTGATGGTATACAACGGGCTGCCCAGAATTAAAACAAGCAAACAAACAGGGACGTCCAAAAACTATGCAATTTATCTTGGACGATGAAAATGGATAGAAAAATTAAACTTTAAAAGGGAAACAACAAGTTTTTAAATGGCTACCAGGGGTGAAACGTGAAATTTCAAAACAATGTTCTTGTCCTGTAGGTGTGTAAAATAAAGCAGCTGTCTGTGAACACTGTGCTGCTCGGTTTGTAGATTTAAAATTTAAAACAGTCAGAAGTATTGAGTAAGTACATTTTTTTCTGTCGTGCCATTTTAATTTCAGGGGATTCTTTCTATATTTTGTTTTAAAACAGGGAAGATAAAAATAATTAAGTCTTAAACAGTTGTCAAGATTTCCTTTTTTGATTGTATTTGATATTTAACTGCACACCAAATGTGACAGATGAAGAAAACAAATATGAATACATATAAATATATATATAACAGATATAAAATCTGCTTTTGCTGGACTATGGAAACAAAGGACCGTTTGTCATCCTCACTAAATCACAGGTGACTAACATTTCTGTGCTCCTGCGATTAATCACTTTGGAGACAGAAAAATACACAATCCCCATCGTGACGCTTTTAGTCATACACTATCCATCTGAGCTGCCATTGTTCTGACATAAAACCCTGCACAGAGACAAACATTCACAGTGGGTGTGCGCTGACACCTTCCTGGCAGGGGGACACGTGGGAGATGGATGGAGTGTCAACAGGTGAGAATGTGACAGGGGTCAAACACATAAAGAGCAGGAGAGATAGGGTTTCTCTCACTTTCTAGTGTCTCCCTTCTCTCTCTTGATGTTTGTCCTCAGTGCACCCTCTCAGTGGTGCTTCTGACAGGTTAGCAGGTGTGGTTTGGAAAGGTGGTGATGGAGGTGATGGTGGCTCAATTCCAAGCTTCAAATGTTCAGACGAGCATTTTGCAAGCAGCCAGATAACTATCAAGCTCTTTCATCAGTTCATCTCAGGCGCTCCGGTCCCTGTCGCATTATTGTGTGCCCTAATACAGTACTGTGCAAAAGTCTTGAGCCAGCCTCATAACCTCCACGTAGGAGGTTATGTTTTTGGTTGTGTTTATGCACATCATTGTGTCTGTAAACATGATAGCTCAAAAAGTTTTGAAGGAATTCTGATGAAACTTTGTAGGCGGTGTTTCACGTAAGCAATCCATTAAAATGTGAAAATTGACCCAAAAAAGCAACATAATTTAGGAACTACAATGTGGTAATGGTGGCTCAGCACATTTGCACATTACAGTATAAACACAGTGTGAGAGAGAACTTGAAAGAGCGTGTGATTGATTTCCTGTTCAGTTTTAAGTTTTAACAGACTGGGCTTCTGGCATGAAACTTCAACGAGTGAAAAAAGTTCCATGTAGGAAGACCGGTCTGTTAACAATTAAAAAATAAATAAATCACAAGACCCGTTCTGTTTTTATCATTCATCGTGGCCTGCTTCTCTTCCTGTCATCTTGAATCATTTATGTGCAGTTGAACTGAAAGAGGCAGAATTGTTGCTCTACCCTCTGTGGTGCAGTGCCAACATTAGACCCACAGCGTTGGCATGCCCATCGGCTCTTTGATGCTACATCTTAAAATTTGAAATCTTCCATGTGTTGTTACTCACCCCTTATTCTGTGTGCATGTGTATATACAGATGGAGGAAGGCCTGTACATAAATCAGCCTCAACATTCGGAGTTGCAGCATGGCCTTAATTTTCTCTCTATACACACTAGCCACATGTTAACTTAGCTTAGCGCATGATATATAACTTCCAGAAACGTACTGATCCAAAACACTATCATGGATAGAGATAATTATTCATCTTAAAGGACTCATCATTAAATCAAAATATTATAAAGATTCAGTCCCACTTAAAGACACTTAAAGATCATATGCCAAAAGTACACCTCCAAATCATTTGGTATATATAAAATAGAAAGCAAATTCCACACACTCACGTAGAAAGGAGGTTAAACCTTTCTGGGATTTTGATTACTCTTTAAAGCAGAAAGGCCTTGTGTAGTGCCCGTGTCCACGTCATTTATTAAATGCTGGATGAAGGGGCCTTTCATGTAATGTCCTTCCTGTCCACCCTCATAGCTATGTTCATTCAAAACAATATTACACATCTTTCTATTACAAAACACATGATGGGCATCATGATTGTTAATTAAAATAACACAACTTGCAGTAAATTCCCAGTAACAGACACTTATGGCAGATAACCTTAAAAATATTCTGCAGTAGATCAAAAATGGAAGAAAACCATGAATTAACATATAAGTATTACCTGATGCCGCTGAAGTGAAGCAGAGCAAAGTCACAGAGGTTTGATTAGACACAGCTAAGCATTTTGGAATTTGGCATAATTTTAAAAAGTGTACATTTCTTCAGTATTGAACACCAGAAATGAGACTTTCTTGTTGGAAGTCAGTTAAATTTAAAAAAAAACAAAACAAAAAAACGACAGCACTGTACATAACGGTGGATTTGTGCGACCTGCTCTCATTTACGTTTTTAGCTGTTTCTTGGTTGTCAAAATTTTGTGAGGTTTAACCTGAGATTCTGGCGTTTCGGGCAAAATAAATTTATATTTAAAAATCGATTCAGGATTTTAATGATATCAGACTTTCTTATGGATTCAAATGAAATGTATGAATAATATTTTCCTAGAACAGCGTGTTTTGAAAGTCAGGGAACAACGGAAACAGGAACTGAGCATGAGATATTGTTGGTGTGCAGACAGAGAGACAAAAAGCGTTTTAACCTCCATGTAAACTCGTATCAAAGCCATGTGTCTGAATGTACTATGAAGGGAAACCCATTGTATAATTAAGCAAAGCTCCCCTCTCCCATTGTGCGAGTGTGTTGTGCTTTCTTGCAAGAATAACAAAAGTGTTTTCAGTGCATTGACTGAGGTGGATTTGGAATGGACACCAACTTAACTGGTTCCATTGTGACTGTAGGCCCACATCTGGGTGGGCCCAGGTGTGAGCCCTAGTGGACCCAGAGTTTGTGCTGCCCTCACTCTGCATTCACATACAAAGGTAGTGTCATTTTATTATGAATTTTTTTGACTCCTAATTCAGCAGTGAGGCCTTTTTTACAGCAGTGAAGCCTATGAATAAAGTTATGACGCATGGTAATGACAGAAATGACAACTGGATTCCTTGAATATTTATATTTCAACACTTCTTGCCGGTATAGCTGGAAAGTGCCTATTTGGAACTGAATGGAGGGAGGATAAGTAAACCAGGGGATCTGGAGAAGGGTCAAGTTTCAGTGGGCAACTAGCACAGGCTTTAGTGGGTTAATTTTAGTCAAGGACAACAGGTGTGTGTGTGTGTGTGTGTGTGTGTGCCATGCACAGCGCACAGCACAATATATCATTAGTTTATTTTGAGTATGAGCTATTGTGTGGTCATACTCAAAAGAGTTTGGAAGTTGGAGTTTGGAAAACAGTTTGTAAAAGGAAACAAAAATGATTCCAGAACAACTTTTTTAAAAGCTTTTTTTTTTTTTTTACAGGCTTGTATCTATCTTTGTCAGCACATCTCTGCTTCAGTGGTTTTTAGGTGCTGGTATGTGTCTAACTTAGTGTAATGTAGTGTAACTTTATTTCTTAATGAGACGCCTTTTTAGTCTTGTTGACCATTCAAAGTACTTTAGACTACAAGCCCTATTTTCAGTCATACAGTACTCCATGCCCTTTATCCACCTCACACACGTCCAATTGAAATGGCATGCATATCTTCCAAATGTGGAAAGATTCCAAAATACTTGGAAGAAACCTATACAAGCACAGGGAGAACATGCAAGTTCCCACTGTGTTGTTTGTGTTGTCGAAATAAAGGCTCTACTGAACACGGGAACAATCCAGGCCTGAAAACACTGGAGAGTGACTAACCGGATGATGAAAGAAACAGGCATGATGTAACTGCTGGAAATGTACCACAAGCACATTTGTGCACACTTGTTAGTACTTCATCTGAGTGCTAAATGAACCAGTCTGATATCAGACTATCAGCACCTGTGTCTGCTACTGACAGTGACCGCACAGCAACAACGCTGATGGTGGTATGCTACACACGCACACACATACTCATAAGAGTTAATTCGCTGTCATACAGCAAACTCTGAAGAAGCTATACAACAATTGTGTTGTGTTGATGACTTTTGACCTCTCCTCGAACACTTAATTGTGCTGCCTTAACAATTGTGTTGTGCAGTAACAAATCTAAAATTTATTTGGATTTTTCTCTCAGATTAACACACTTAAGTTTGCCATGTTTTCCATTTATTTTATCTGGCCTGAATTGCTGATTTTAATATTCGTATTTTAAAGATTTCTCCTTTGTGGTGCGTTCAGGGATGCTTACATTCCTTGAACATACTGACACGGGAACGAATGGCCAGTGATGATGAATGAGTCTCATCCATCACAGTGACAGTAGCTGGTTGGCAAAAATTGCACTGTGTTGTTTAATTTAGTTTTACTTATATTATCCCACAGGGGATAATAATTCCAGAAAAATCTAATTAGAAAACAAAGACCATAAAATTTGCACTCTATGATGTTTAACTGTCTAACTGTTTAATTATGCTAACTTGTGAGAATAAAACCCCAGAAAGATCTCATTAAAAACCTGAAAGACATACCTGTGTGATGATGGGGTATCAGCAGACGACAAAGGCAAACAGAGGGACAGGGACAGACAGAATGGCTTTTGTACAGAGACAAGGGCAGTTTTATAGAGAGCGGCGGCGTGGCACAATGAGTGCATGTGTGCTATCTGAATGACTATGCGTGTATGCATGCTGTGAGAATTACTGAGTGTCTGACTATACAATACAAGAATAACTGCAAGTCTGTGTGCAAAAGCATGCACATGTGTATGTGTGGTTGGAGCCAGGGGCCACAGGCGGATTAAATGGAGGCAGAAAGATGAGCACCTCGCAGGATTAGATGGAACAGAGGGATGACCTCACTAGACAAATGGAGGGATGCCACAGGGCAGGTGGAGAGGGGTGATAAAATGGAGAGAGGGTGGGTTTGATGGATGGAGTGGAAGAGGAGTGTTTTTCTTTTACTAAGTCAAACTGTTTGAACACTGGGGGGTGAATAATGAGGAGTGGAGAAGATAAAAGAGAAAGAAAGATTACAAAGAAGAAGCTGCTACTATAGAAGCTCACATTCAAAGCTTCACGAGGGTGGGACAAAATATTGATATAGAAACGTATTTTTTAAATTTAAGCTGTATTTACAACAAAATTATCTTTGTCATGTATTAGGAGCATTTTCAGTGAGCTATGCATTTCTTATGCAAGGACCAAAACCACGATTAAAAGTTTTAAACCCTGAAAATGTATTCAGTGTTTTCATAAAAGCCTTACTTTTATAGATTTACTACTAGGAAGAATGCACATGTGGTTTGAGGCCTGGAAAGTTTGAAACCTCTTGTCCTGCTCAGTTTATGCTTTGGCTCATTTCTTCACTTTTTCCTGACACGCTTGCATTTAAATCTGGATCCCTGCCTCTCTCTGTACGGGGCCTGTACCATTACACGCTGTCTTTGGAAGAGGGCTGGACTGGGACAAAAAATCAGCCCGGGCATTTTGACTAGTGACCGGCCCACCATGGTATTATAGGAAAAGCCATAAAGCCTTTATAATAAACTTAAACCTACACCATCCTCCCTATTCTGGTATTCTAAACAGTTCTTAGCAAAAATATAAAACAACCTAATTTAGAATTATATATACCTAACTAATAGGGTTGTCAACTCCCAGAAAAAAAAGAAAAGAAAAAAATAGGGAACCACTCCCATACCCTCTGCCTCAAGATGCTTAATTGACAAAACCGATTTTAATTTAATGCACGTATAAAACAAATACACAGAAATCTATTATTTTTCTCCAGTAATTAAATAGATTCAACATCTTTCTTCAACAGAATTGCAGACTGCACAGATGGTACCTTCCCAAAGGAAAGAATACTATAACTTACTAGGGTATATACTAGACTTGATATTTACTGAATACAATAATGGATTTCTATACATTTTACATCAGATGAAAACTTTGGTTGCAAGTTTCAGATAATTATTTATTAAAAGCAAGACATTTTAAATAAGAATAAGAAAGAAAAGTATTTCTATTAGTGGCATAATATTTAAAAGTAGGGTGACCACATTTTGATTTAAAAAAAAAGAGGACACTTGGCCCAGTCATGAAGAATTTAAATAATACTGTTTGTTTAAAGAAAATTTTAACATATTTAAAAGATGCCTTATCTGTGTGGTTAATGAATGGTGAAATAAAAAAATGTCATATAAGCTTTTACAAGTCAACAAGTGCAAAAAAACCCCCCAAAACTTAAAAACCTCTGGAATTAAATAATGTTACAGAAATAATGCCTCATCTGTATAAGAAAAATTACCAGTGAGGTATTGTGCAATGGTTTCTGCTGTCTCATTTGGCGTTTCTAACCTCAATTAATTTTGTTTGCACACTACCATTCTTCCAGTCAAAGTATGATCGGGAATATTTTCTCTGCTCCATGATTAGTTTTTTTGATGCCCAACGGATTTACTTTACCAAATGGACCATCCCAGCCTTGTCGTATTGGTCTATTTGATTCACCTTTTATTGTTTCTTTTATTTTATTTCACTTGTTAAATACGGGACAGACTTGACTGGGGAAAAGGGGAGAAAGAAAGAAGGAAAGAAAAACAGCGGGGAAGAGGAATGGTGATAAAGGGCAAAAAACAAAAACCAACAAAACAAACAGACAAAAAATACATATATCAATCACCTGTTGAGAAAGAAAAAAGGGAAAACAAGCAAAAAAAAAGAGCAATATAATAAACAACATCATCGCGATGATCTATGGGAATAGAACAGTAAATACTAAATATTAAATATTATTGTGCAGCATGTAAGATCAACAGCGCACAGTGTGCTTTGAGGTAGGAGCCAAAAATGGTGTAGTTTGTATGTGTGAGCACCCGTGAGCGCGCTTGTATTTAAAAGGTTCCTTCATGTAATGATCTGCTAGAGGTGTGGGGAGCCATAGCCCCGTCCCCCGGGGCTTGAAGCAGGTATGGAGGAGATCAAGGCTCCAGACATCCAGAGGCCCTCAGAACACATGAGACCAAGGAAGACCCATGTTCCATGATTACTTAAGTCTGAGAAATGCCACAGTACTGGATTTCATTAAGAGCTTCAAGAGTGATTTCCACTGAGTGTAGCACTATCACACCATTGACAATAGCTTCAGTCTTGGTGCGGGCACTGCTGAACTTTTTAGCTGTGTTAAAGTCTGGAAATGCTTTTGATTTTTTTTTAATCATCATTATTATTATTATTATTATTATTATTATTATTATTATTATCATTATTATTATTAGCAACACACTAGTGCAATCCATGGACCAGTAGCTATTGGGATGCTTCATAGTATGAAATGCCAGTGCACCTTCTGCTGCAGATACAACAGCATCCTCGTTGTTCCCAGGCGTTTTCGCAGTTTGTCTGAAAAGATGCTCTTGCGCTTTGGCATCTTTTGGCATCTTTTGAGCGCGCCGCTGCGCGCTCTGACCCATCTGTGAGCGCGGGACAACACTTAACACAGCAGTTCGGGGATGACGTTGCACATATGGGTCCTCTGTAGGCCTATAGGAAAACCCGGACATTTTTATCCGTCTCGAAAATCCCCCCGGACGCCCCGGACAGAACGTGAAAAGTGGACATGTCCGCAGAAAAGAGGACGGTTGGTCCCCCTAGATATTAGCAAACACTGAAATACATTTTTTTGCACGCAGCAATGAATTTTTTCACTCAAATTTAGCTTTTCTTCGCTCAAAATAAATTTCTCCTTAAAATGCAAGACTTGCACCTGCAATTTTTTTTTTTTACATGCGCTCAAATTTTTTTTACATGCGCTCAGAATAGTGGCACAAAAATAACGTCATACAACATCAAGTGGATGAGCTAGCGAATAAATAGGGATGAGCAAGTTTAGGATTAGAGAAAAGCGACTTTTCTAGCAGGTGAGTAAGTCGGCATGACATTGTTGTGTACCAGTTCCTCTCGCTATGATTCCTGTTCGTGTAATTCCGTTTCCTGTTGATACCATAGTTAAAGCACAGTCACTAATCAAAATCTGCAGGGTCAACTTTAGTCCTACAAAAAGATCTGTTTCCCAGGCATTTTAAGGACAGTTTCTTGTGACTACTGGAGGACTGAATAAAGTGGAAAAGGGAGCTCTGCCAGTTCTCTTTCCCTGGAGTCATTATAAAATACCTACACCATAGGCTCAGGGTTGGAGCAGTTGCCCTGGACAAAGAGTACTTTGTCAAACTTCAATCACAGCTCTGTGGCCACAGTAAATGCAGAGGAGAAGGGAGTGCCAAAACCACAAAGAAGTGCTATCAGAGAATTGAGCAATCCCTGACCGTCACTGAGTTTTCATACATACAACTGACACCAAAGCAATCACAGACCTCTGTGCCAGCTCTGCACACAGTGCACTACGCTTCCCATTTATTCCGACCGGGATGGTACGAGGGAAATTTCTTTTGCAGTTTGTCTGAAAAGATGCACTTGCACTTTTGCATCATTTCTAATGCCACTACATATATATATATATATATATATATATATATATATATATATATATATAAAGTCATACCGCTTCAAGTGTTTGGAAACATTGAGTAGCTTTCCTGGGAATGGGGGTACAACAGCCAGGTTCTTTGGAAAAATGTGGCTTCTGGAACAGCAGTATGATTGCTGTTCCAGACGCCACAGTGGCAGTACAAACCTTCATAAATCTGCACACTGTCCAGGACAGTTCTTCAACTCAATGCAGTGTGACAAAAATGAGAAAGTCATCTCCATTCACTCCAACAGATCTTTTTCAGAATTTTTTTTTTCTTTTACAGCAATGGAGCCTCGCAATAGTTCCCAAAAGGTAGTGACATCCACTAACCAAGCCATAGAGATATTATTGCTGTATTGTATATATAAATAATCATAATGTATTACAATTTTATGCACTTGACACATTATTTAATCAACAACTAATTAATGAATTTACTCATAAAATAGCACAGAAATCATGCTTGATTCTATTTGCTATAGTGAATTACATAGTAAATTTGTTTCTGTGATGTTTATGGATTCAGAAAGAACTACATGTCTATGTACATCACAGGGGGGGAAAGGTGATAAATAGTTTTGACTGGCAGTTACAAACTAGCATGGATGTGCTCATCCTTTCAGAAGTGTTGCTTAGTTAGAAGATGATTTAAGCTTATTTATGAAATGTCAACCTGACGTAATGACAGTGGCATTAGAATATTGATGTTGGAGTACCCCTCTCTCATTGGTACATCCCACATGGCACAGGAACAGCTCGTGCGCTGACAGTAAACGCTCGTCTCTTGACTGCACAGGTCAGCTGCAGCTCTCATCTGGATAATCCTGTACTGCAGTCCCCAGAACACTTTGCTGTGCCAGGAGAGTGAAGTGTCTAGTAATTTCTATCAGAAGTTTTCCATAATATCAAAAACAGACTGATTCTCCTTCAGCCTCCTCTCTTTGCTTGAAGCACAAGCTGAGTCTCAGTCCTCTGAGACTCAGGTGTCCTCCTGACAGAATTTTGGCTTTTACTGACGTAAACAGGCTGGGCCATGAAATTATAGCACATTGGTGGTAGATCACCCTGCAACTGGTGCACAACAGTGGTTTAAACAAACAAAAGCAATCAAGCAACTTACTAGAATATGAAAAAGTACAAGTGCACCAACAACTTTTAATGTACACCAAGTGAGTACACTACACAGCCCTGGTAGAAGAGGTTTCTGTTAGTCCTCCTCTTACTAAATCTGCCCCATAGCATCTAAACCTATAATTCCAGAATATTTTCTTGTTATCCGGTGCAACTCCTTTGCTCCCTTTTCCCTCCTCCCTAAGCTTCCAGCTGACCTGAAGTAAAAATTAATTTCAACAAACTTTTCTTTTTGATTTTACAGAACCTTAAACACACTTTGATCAGTTAAGCTTATAATGAAATGGAAAATCCAGCTACATCTCCACCACTTTTTTTATGATGTTGACTGTTCGTCGAATGGTTTGCCGGGATGAATTATGACATGACAGTCTCTCCTATTCTTTCTTAAAGTGTTTCCTGTGCAATAAAGGAAGCACCCAAGACTCTTTCCTTTGTGTTTGGAAAATTAGAACAGCTCTTATTGTGGTGGCCACGCAGATACTTCCAGGTCACTTCTCTTGGTTTGGAACCATTCTGAACAAAATGGGCAATTGGAATACACCCTGAGACTAACACCAGGACACAGGGAATAAAGGGGAGGCTTAAAAAAGAGAAAACTCCAGGACTTAAATGTAAGCTATGAGGAAACTCAAAAGACAACCTAAATGACAAAAGCACAGGGTGCCAGTGGTGAACGTGTCAATTCTGGTATTCTATGGCAAATCCCAATCATACTCCATGGTAGTGAGCATAGGACCCACTAGAGGACCTCAGGCTTCCCTCATAAGTCTGTTCCTGATTGGTTAGAGATTCACACCAGTGGCCAACTGAAGGTCATTTTGTAGCTCTGGCATGGCTCATCTTGTTCTGTCTTGCATAGAGGAGCAGGTAACAGTCCTGCTGATGGGTTATGGATCTTCTACGTCCCTGTCCAGATCTCGTAGGGTAACTGCCTGTCTCCTGGAATCTCCTCCATGCTCTTAAGAGCATGCTGGGAAACACAGTAAAACTTCTGGCAATGCCATATATTGATGTGCCATCCTCGAGGGGCTGGACTATCTGCGAAACCTCTATAGAGGCCAATTACTGCTTCACGCTAAAGTCTTCTAGGACAATTACACAGTCTAATAAAATGTAGTCAATCAGATTCAAAAGCTAAAAGGTCATCAGTTCTGTGCACATAAATTGATGATCTTTATCAGACCTTTAGCACTAAAGCTAAAACAAACAATAATGGTGATTGTTGTACTACCTGGGACAGTTCGGGGAGTATTAGGAAAATTTATGGAGCAGTCTGGTGATCTGCTGTGAACACACAACTGATATTCAAAGGTTATTTTGAAGTTCTTGGATAAGAGTTCATTCTTTGAAGACTTGGATCACATGGGTAGTGTAGGACACCAGATATCCAGCGCCATCCCGGAGTCAGCTGGAAATAATAACTAAATCAAAACTGTTTCTAATGTTACGACTTCCTCCCCAAGACCCGAGACAGCTTTTGATCATTCACGATGACTAAAATCAATAAAAGAAACAATTAAAATAAATTAAACCTTTACGTTAAATAAATAGTGACAAACTGTCGTCTGTTGATGTATGGAGTTGGGACACACATGAACTAGCAAAGCCACCTGTTCTGGTGACGCATACACCTGCTCGTGCGCACTCACATGCATGGTAAGGAAACATTATATCAACACCATTCTGCTTCTCGCCTGATGGCATTGAAATCATTAAGTGGAAGAAAATGGATGGATGGATAGTCCCATGATATCGGGAATATAAAACTCAATTTACATCGCTGGAAACATACAGTTCACTTTGATGATGATAAGTGAACTCCCCTTCTGTCTGCTTGCATGACTGTTTGTGCTTAAATTGTAAGAAATTTGTTTGTAAAATACCAGAAAAATGTGATTTAATTGTTCATCTTTCATTTATTTACTTTGTAGTATTAATGGTCATTAATTGGTATTTATCAGCAGAAAAAGATGTAAAAATACAAGTTTTACTATTTAGTTTTTTTCTTTGATTTGAAGGTGACTGTGTGCTGATAAACTGCTTTAAAAGAAGTGCAGTCGAATCAAATCAACAAACAAACAAACTACAGAGACCTACTTGTTTTAAACGGCTTGTGTGGAGACAGACGTGAATGCTTGTATTGAATGAGCTGATTCTGAAACTGCTGAGCCATAAGAGTGATACGACAGGGGGGGGTGCTGTTGAGCAGACCATAATGGGCGAGGAAATGTGTGCAGGACAATTCCTGATGTGTTGGGAAGAGAATTACCCAATAGAGGAATGGCTGTTTAGGAAATTCCAAATTGTTTCTGAAAGATCAGAAGTATTTTGTAATTTTACAGCCAAAATTGCAAAATAATTCCAGGCGGCCTGTTTGGTGCTTGGGTTTTGCGGCCCGTTAACATTCATTGATGACCCGAGGGTGTAACAGCCTGTGCAGCCTGAGAACATATCAGCAGGTCATGCCATGCCTTTAAAAAGAAAAAACACTCATTTTTCCAAGATCTGTGATTTGTCAGTCATGTTGAGAGCTTCCTGTCGTAAAGGATCCTCCAGCACTTTCACAGATACTTGCGGGTAATTTCATTAATCGTCGCAAACAGATCTGACAACACTAAGCTGTTTGAAGTCAGCTTGGAGTTCAAACAGCTTAGAGACCATGTTTTTACTCCAAGCTTTCAGTTACAGAATCTTCACTTATCCAACATTAAGATTCCTTCACAGATAAAACTGAAATCTTGCCAAGTTTTGAAAACATAATTATTAACCTGTCACCAGACAGAAAGAACCAGCAGCTGGCAGCAAATGTAGCTATGCCTGGAAACCAGTTCTGACAGGTAAATCGAGCCACACTGGAACCACACACGCTAATGTATCTCACTCTCTCCGTATTAAAGACGACGCACAGAGGAAATCTGGCAGTCAGTCAAAGTTGCAAAATCACTGCCTGCTCTTTCAACATCTCCACTGCCCTGAGGGACCATGGAGGGTATTTACTGCACTGGCTGTTGTTGGTTAAAGTAACTTTACAGTAACTTCAGGCTAATGAATTAGATAATGAATTATTAATGAGGGTTTAATGTGTTTATGATATATGGTAACAGCAGTCCTTTTGCTGCTATGTTTGTTTCTTGTCTTTTTTCTAAAGACATTTGTTTTTCCAGAATAATGTGAAGAGGCATTGCCTCACTTCACTCAACAGGTGCTTATTAAGCAGGAGTTTCACAGAGATTGGAGGCTTTGCTACAGGATTAGCAAAATGTGAAGTGTTATTTATATTTTCTTTTCCACCCTTGAGCGATTTCCCTGCTATCACACGTGTCATCGACACCTGAAACTTACCTGTAATTACTACATGGTGTGTAAATATTTCAAAATGTCAAAGCAATAAATCTGACAGGTCTAACAATTGCTGAAACATCTGCTTTAGAAAAGAAAAATAAACATGAACTGTGGGGCAATAGCCTGAGAAAACTTTCTATGAGGGGAAAAACAGGTTTTAGAGACTTCAGGCCCTCCAGATTATCCTTGTGATAATTGAGGATTAATGGAATAACAACACTAAACGACTTTATGAATAACACTTTTATTGCTGCAGTATTATTTTTTTTAAAAACATCACAAACTGAACAAGACTTCTGCAGTTTCATGAAGACACTACGGGCATAGTGACTGTGAGGATCTGGGGAAAAGAAAACAGAAACACATCGTACAGCAGGTTAAAAGACTGAATTTGAGTGAGTTATGTGTGTGTGTTTGCTGCAACGTTAAGCTGTTCTTTGCTGGCGTGGTTCCTGTGGCTGCTGCGTCATTTGAATTCTGAACTGTTTCTCGTCATCTCACATTGTGCAGTCTGCTAATTCACTCATTTTTATACTTATTTCAGATTTATTTTTTACTGCTCATCATTTGGCACTTGCAGATTTGGATCATACATCACCACCTGCTAGCATCTCCTCCTTTGTCGGCTGGGCGTTATTCCAGGAAGTATGTCCAACAAACTGTAACGGATCAACTCACAACTCGGATGTTTTAGAGCAGAAAACTCCAAAACATCCGAGTGTTTATCCTGAGTACTCCTACATCAGTAGGGAAAGAAAGCATCCAGCCATGCAGCTTTGAGATCAGGATTCACCATGGCAACAGGTAAATGAAGTGCTGACCATGATATTTATCAACCTCGTTTCATTATTTCTGAATTATTAGATAAAAATGATTAATGACATTCACAGCAAACCTTGCTTTAATGCTCCACAGTTAAAGCATTTCTAATCTGATCTAATCTCAGCCTTCGCTGATAGATGTTGGCTCTCTATCAGCAGGGATGCTTTACTGAGTTACTGTGAATACCCAGAGCTCTGTAGTCGTTTCACGTTTAACTGAAAACATGCAGGGCAGCTGCATTTAAAAGAATGTTTTAACACTTCACCTCAATACGGATGTATTGTACTTGGTCCAGCCCAGAGTCGATCATGACCAATTGGCTAATCCAACACCTTTCATTGTTTATACTGTTACAAAAACAACAAATAAACATAAAAACGAAAAATCACCATCGGCCCACCGGATATGCCCGATGGCCAGTCCAGCTGTGCGGTCAGCTGGTGGGTAACAGGCATCTCGGAAAACGTTAGAGCACTTGTGCAAATATGTGATGTCTTGATAAATCGAGCAGATATTTGAAGTTTACAGTGGCTTGCAAAAGTATTCGGCCCCCTTGAACTTTTCCACATTTTGTCACATTACAGCCACAAACATGAATCAATTTTATTGGAATTCCACGTGAAAGACCAATACAAAGTGGTGTACACGTGAGAAGAGGAACGAAAATCATACATGATTCCAAACATTTTTTACAAATAAATAACTGAAAAGTGGGGTGTGCGTAATTATTCAGCCCCCTGAGTCAATACTTTGTAGAACCACCTTTTGCTGCAATTACAGCTGCCAGTCTTTTAGGGTATGTCTCGACCAGCTTTGCACATCTAGCGACTGAAATTCTTGCCCATTCTTCTTTGCAAAACAGCTCCAGCTCAGTCAGATTAGATGGACAGCGTTTGTGAACAGCAGTTTTCAGATCTTGCCACAGATTCTCGATTGGATTTAGACACCGGACAGGTCAGGGATAAAGTTATTGAGAAATTTAAAGCAGGCTTAGGCTACAAAAAGATTTCCCAAGCCTTGAACATCCCACGGAGCACTGTTCAAGCGATCATTCAGAAATGGAAGGAGTATGGCACAACTGTAAACCTACCAAGACAAGGCCGTCCACCTAAACTCACAGGCCGAACAAGGAGAGCGCTGATCAGAAATGCAGCCAAGAGGCCCATGGTGACTCTGGACGAGCTGCAGAGATCTACAGCTCAGGTGGGGGAATCTGTCCATAGGACAACTATTAGTCGTGCGCTGCACAAAGTTGGCCTTTATGGAAGAGTGGCAAGAAGAAAGCCATTGTTAACAGAAAACCATAAGAAGTCCTGTTTGCAGTTTGCCACAAGCCATGTGGGGGACACAGCAAACATGTGGAAGAAGGTGCTCTGGTCAGATGAGGCCAAAATGGAACTTTTTGGCCAAAATGCAAAACGCTATGTGTGGTGGAAAACTAACACTGCACATCACTCTGAACACACCATCCCCACTGTCAAATATGGTGGTGGCAGCATCATGCTCTGGGGGTGCTTCTCTTCAGCAGGGACAGGGAAGCTGGTCAGAGTTGATGGGGAGATGGATGGAGCCAAACACAGGGCAATCTTGGAAGAAAACCTCTTGGAGTCTGCAAAAGACTTGAGACTGGGGCGGAGGTTCACCTTCCAGCAGGACAACGAGCCTAAACATAAAGCCAGGGCAACAATGGAATGGTTTAAAACAAAACATATCCATGTGTTAGAATGGCCCAGTCAAAGTCCAGATCTAAATCCAATCGAGAATCTGTGGCAAGATCTGAAAACTGCTGTTCACAAACGCTGTCCATCTAATCTGACTGAGCTGGAGCTGTTTTGCAAAGAAGAATGGGCAAGGATTTCAGTCTGTAGATGAACAAAGCTGGTCGAGACATACCCTAAAAGACTGGCAGCTGTAATTGCAGCAAAAGGTGGTTCTACAAAGTATTGACTCCGGGGGCTGAATAATTACGCACACCCCACTTTGCAGTTATTTATTTGTAAAAAATGTTTGGAATCATGTATGATTTTCGTTCCACTTCTCACGTGTACACCACTTTGTATTGGTCTTTCACGTGGAATTCCAATAAAATTGATTCATGTTTGTGGCTGCAATGTGACAAAATGTGGAAAAGTTCAAGGGGGACGAATACTTTTGCAAGCCACTGTACACAGCACCATTCTCGCCTGAAAATACAGGGGCTTGCAAAAGTATTCGGCCCCCTTGAACTTTTCCACATTTTGTCACATTACAGCCACAAACATGAATCAATTTTATTGGAATTCCACGTGAAAGACCAATACAAAGTGGTGTACATGTGAGAAGTGGAACGAAAATCATACATGATTCCAAACATTTTTTACAAATAAATAACTGAAAAGTGGGGTGTGCGTAATTATTCAGCCCCCTTTGGTCTGAGTGCAGTCAGACATAGACATTGCCTGATGAGTGCTAATGACTAAATAGAGTGCACCTGTGTGTAATCTAATGCCAGTACAAATACAGCTTCTCTGTGACGGCCTCAGAGGTTGTCTAAGAGAATATTGGGAGCAACAACACCATGAAGTCCAAAGAACACACCAGACAGGTCAGGGATAAAGTTATTGAGAAATGTAAAGTAGGCTTAGGCTACAAAAAGATTTCCCAAGCCTTGAACATCCCACGGAGCACTGTTCAAGCAATCATTCAGAAATGGAAGGAGTATGGCACAACTGTAAACCTACCAAGACAAGGCCGTCCACCTAAACTCACAGGCTGAACAAGGAGAGCTCTGATCAGAAATGCAGCCAAGAGGCCCATGGTGACTCTGGACGAGCTGCAGAGATCTACAGCTCAGGTGGGGGAATCTGTCCATAGGACAACTATTAGTCATGCACTGCACAAAGTTGGCCTTTATGGAAGAGTGGCAAGAAGAAAGCCATTGTTAACAGAAAACCATAAGAAGTCCAGTTTGCAGTTTGCCCAAGCCATGTGGGGGACACAGCAAACATGTGGAAGAAGGTGCTCTGGTCAGATGAGACCAAAATGGAACTTTTTGGCCAAAATGCAAAACGCTATGTGTGGCGGAAAACTAACACTGCACATCACTCTGAACACAGCATCCCCACTGTCAAATATGGTGGTGGCAGCATCATGCTCTGGGGGTGCTTCTCTTCAGCAGGGACAGGGAAGCTGGTCAGAGTTGATGGGAAGATGGATGGAGCCAAATACAGGACAATCTTGGAAGAAAACCTCTTGGAGTCTGAAAAAGACTTGAGACTGGGGCGGAGGTTCACCTTCCAGCAGGACAACCACCCTAAACATAAAGCCAGGGCAACAATGGAATGGTTTAAAACAAAACATATCCATGTGTTAGAATGGCCCAGTCAAAGTCCAGATCTAAATCCAATCGAGAATCTGTGGCAAGATCTGAAAACTGCTGTTCACAAACGCTGTCCATCTAATCTGACTGAGCTGGAGCTGTTTTGCAAAGAAGAATGGGCAAGGATTTCAGTCTGTAGATGTGCAAAGCTGGTAGAGACATACCCTAAAAGACTGGCAGCTGTAATTGCAGCAAAGGGTGGTTCTACAAAGTATTGACTCAGGGGGCTGAATAATTACGCACACCCCACTTTTCAGTTATTTATTTGTAAAAAATGTTTGGAATCATGTATGATTTTCATTCCACTTCTCACGTGTACACCACTTTGTATTGGTCTTTCACGTGGAATTCCAATAAAATTGACTCATGTTTGTGGCTGTAATGTGACAAAATGTGGGAAAGTTCAAGGGGTCCGAATACTTTTGCAAGCCACTGTATGTTAAAAGTTTATTTTGTGATCCAGAAAGAGTAATATTTTAAACTCCGCCACTCTGCGTTCCTCCGCCACTGCCTCATTTGAGTTTTGGAAGAAATGCATTCTGGGATATTTGCCTGGGTTTGGCTACAGTAGCTAGCAAGCTGATTGGAGACCAAAACAGCCAGTTAGATTTTTTTGCATCCAAGTCTGTGATTGGTTGGTTTTGTGGCACACTTATAACGGTGTACAGAAAGAGTTGAGCGCACATGAAGCAGAAATGTTGTGAGCGCGAACGACACACTGAGAGCAGGTCCGCAGAGATCTGAGCAAGAGCAAATGCCAACAACTGAGCGAGAGGGGCTGCTATTGTGTGTGTATATGGATACTAGCAAACACTGAAATACATTTCTTGCATGCAGAAATTAATTTGTTCGCTCAAAATCATTTTCTCCTCAACACGCAACATTTGCGCTTGCAATTTTTTTTTACGTGTCAAAGTGACTTATATATCATGTTTAAACTGAGTTGCGAAAACGATGTGCAGGGAGTTCGTTGTTCTCGCCAGTTCTAGTGAGCCTCGAACCCCGGCTAGCTACGAGCTGGTGGGTAACAGACGTCTCAGAAAACGTCGGAGCGCTTTTGCAAATATGTGATATCTTGATAAACTGAGCAAATATTTGAAGTTTACACAGCTACATTCTCGCCTGAAAATATCTTAAAAGTTTATTTTGTGACCGAGAAAGAGTAATAAGAGTAATATTAAAACTAAATAGCTGCCGCCATTGTTGGAAACTGGAACTGGCTGGGCCGCGCTATGAATTCTGGGATAGGTTGGGCCACAAAGGATACACCCGACCAATCCTTCAAATCCAGGGAAATGAAGGCCGCATTTGTCGGCCACATTTGGATTAGTCTTCGAATTTGGACACCCTTTATCGCGACACTGTAAAGTAGTCGGCCTACAAATGCGGCCTCCGAAGGATGCGGCCCCTAAATTTGGACACAACCACAATACCGGACACTGCTTCTTCTTCTTCGGGGTTTAACAGCAGCTGGCATCCTTGTACATGCAGTGCTGCCATGTTCTGTTTCAGTCCGTTATTACACTCTTAAATCCTACTACTTATTCCTGCGTCTTTCAGGATCTTGCAAAGCTTCAAACGACGCATCGACTATTAAATTAGTCGTCAACGATTTTAATAGTCGACTAATTGTGGCAGCCCTACTGTGGACATCATCACTGTCCACAGAGTCTCAGAGTTACAAAGATGCAGAGCAGAGATCTTATTCTGAGACGATATTACATCTGTGCTGTCTTCTTATAGTTCAAGGACTGAACAACTAT
Source organism: Pelmatolapia mariae (assembly GCF_036321145.2). NCBI lineage: Eukaryota > Metazoa > Chordata > Actinopteri > Cichliformes > Cichlidae > Pelmatolapia > Pelmatolapia mariae. The sequence goes on along the minus strand of NC_086230.1, from coordinate 6,578,537 downwards.
TAAAGTGCTCGTGTTGAGGACACAAAGTTACAAATTAACATCTGACTGGGATTTCAGTGACTGTAAAAACATAAACTTTTACAGATCAACTTGCTCTTGAACTGAACCTGCTCACTCTCTTACCCCAGTAAGATGAGTTTACTCTCTTTCCAGAACAGAAAACCAGAGTTTCCCTAATGTGAAGGTTAAACAAACTAACCAACCAGCTTCCTGGAATAAGGCCCACACAGTGTGTTTTTGTTTCAAGTTTCTGAGGCTGACAAACTGCTCTTGCTCACTGCATGCACTAAGGAACGTGAACGTATTGTGTTGCCATAGCAATGATATTGCTGTATAACATTTCTATAGCACATTAATATTTAAACCGGTGTTACTGCAGTCGACATGACATGGCACAGCTTGTAGTCTGAAGCCTGCCTGTGTAGCATATGCATGTTCTTCTTGTGCCCGTTTGCCTTTTCTTCATCTGCTCTGTTTTCTCTCCAGAGTGAAAGGATGTGCATGATGGGTTAAAATGCTTTACAGCCATTCAAAGTACTGGCAGCCCGGAGCCTATTTGACGGCTCCAAAATGCCCTCAGAGCACATTTAGTCCTACATCGCAGTTTCCAGAAATATAGCTACACTTAAAGTGATGCTGACCTCAGCAAGCGTTTGCTGTTGCTGGTGGCACTGCTTGGTAAGAAGCACGTGTATAAATCCCAAAAACAACAATGGGCATTGAACACAATCCTGTATGTGACAGGGTCCAAGAACAGGGTGTATATTTTCTGTACCTGAGTGCTGCTGTTGTACTGCGCCACGCTGTTCTCCTGGTCAACCAGGAAGGGGTGGAAGATGTCAAGATGGAAGAGCGAGGGCCGAGCTGTTAACACCAGTCGATCCTCCCCCACATCCAGAACCAGAGAGCGAGACGACCCCTGTGCAGGAGACATCAACATATCATATCATCGTGTGTAGGAGCAGAGCTGTTGATCTCTACGTTTAAGATGGTTTTGAGCAAGAATGACTAAGAAAGCAACGTTTTAATTTTAGCCAACTGGCACAGACCTCTTCAGCTGTTTGTGGAGGCCATCAGGTACATGTGACTATTGTAAGCTTGGTGTAAATATTAAAACAACAAGATACATCAACACTTCAATTTTAGTATTTTTAAACAGTCTGGGTACAGGATGAGGACCAACTAATGTCAAATGTAGCACATTTACAATTTTTTAGGAGGTCCATGATTTGCAAATATTTAACTACCAAAAACTGACAGAAGCATCGCAGGATTCATTTGACTCTATAATAAATTTATAGTCCTCACAACACAAATTATACCCAATATCAGCGCAATTTATGGACACGCCCAGTGACTAAATTCACTTCTACTTCTAAAAGAAGTCATGACGAACAGATTTGATTGTAAGTGTTTCTCACATCCAGTCTTACAGGTTTGAAGTGCCACCTGTTTTGGCAGGAAGTTTCACTTCTTCTGATACGAAACTCTTCTTTTACCTGAATTGGTTCTTGCTGTATTTAATAAAAATCATCCTCCTGTAATCGTCTGGAACACAGACAACCACAAACTCATCAGCAAACTATTCTTACACTGACTTATAACCTTCAAAATGGCTTACACTGACAACTGCTGTTAGCTAACATGAACGGACATGATGAAAGAGGCATATTTTTAACTTTATGCTGGCTTGGACTTTGTTAAATGGAGAGTGGTTTCTACACTGAAGTGTAAGTTAGCCACCCACACACACCAGTGCCTTACCAAGACACCTCAGCTCTGTGACAGCAACAGCAAAAAATGACCTTCAAAACATTTTTAATCTCATCTTATTTTCCCTAACAGCAAAGTAAAGCTAAAATAAACCAGCCTGTATTTGAGGATGACGTCTACCCTGAAAGAAACAGGTTGGCAGAGAGGACTGAAATAAATGTGTGGTTAATTATGTGTGGTTGTTTAATATCTCACCACTCCGGGAAGCTTTATCTCTGCAATCAGGTACTCTGGGTCACCAGCAGGAGGCTCAACAATCAGCGTGAACTCTGGTCTGGGCAAACTGAGGAAAGGGTTGACATTTCAGATCACATTGCTTTTCATGGAAAATGAGACAAACAGGACAATGAACAAAGGTTCACCTCTTAGTGGTTGCAGGTGACTTCTCCCTGCGAGACGAGAGGAAGACAAGGAATTTCAACACGTGTTACAAATTATACAGAAACAGATTTATGGGCTCAAAATGTGGTCATAAATATTTTGTACTTGTAAATCAGTTTTGTATGTGTAAAAAGAATTTGTGTGTGCGTAAAAAAGATTTGTATGTGTAAAAAAGATTTGTGTGTGTAAAAAAGATTTGTGTGTGTGTAAAAAAGATTTGTATGTGTAAAAAAGATTTGTGTGTGCGTAAAAAAGATTTGTATGTGTAAAAAAGATTTGTGTGTGCGTAAAAAAGATTTGTATGTGTAAAAAAGATTTGTGTGTGCGTAAAAAAGATTTGTGTGTGGACTTAGCCAAAAAAACCCTGCAAGTTAGAAGTACGAATTTTGACCCTATTTTTCTTCCTTTCATCTGATTGGTCAATGTCATGTCAATCACAAATGTAACAATCCAATCACAGAACAGATGGGTTTGGCTGTCGGAGGGGCACTTTTTTGAACTGCAGGTCCTTGAAGGGTGATATAGTTTGAAGCTGGAGGATCTCTATATAAATATCCGATAGCAGCTAGGTCCGCTAACTTTCAGCAGCTGTTGAAAGGATAAAGTTGTGGTATGTCAGTGGTTAGAAATACCATCATTACTTTAGGATTAGTTTAACACAAAGTCAGGGCTGACCCGGGACCATTGCTGTGAGTCACAGTGCGCAGCATAAAAGTCCTTTCACATCGGACACAGGATGTGCTGCTAATGCTAACCGCTAACTAAAAGCAAAGGATCCAGAATTTGTTGCGCTGGCTGCTGAGCTCTGTGGGTTTTTGCAGCAGCTCTACCTGTACTAGATGCACCTGCTCCTTGTCATTTCTATCTCTGACTTTATGTCCTCTACAAGAGTTTCGGGTTTTTTTGCTAGTTCTTCAAATGTTCAATAAAAACATGTATGCTAATTCATAACGAAGAAAGCTTTGTAATGAAGACTGTCATTTCCAAAACACTGCCCGCCCCCCCGCGGTCCGCAGCGCTGTTGAAAAGGCTGTGGAGGTCCCTGTATTAAGCACATAGACCTGTGACACAAAAATCACCAAACTCAGAGGACCACAAACTGTTTTCCTTCGTGGTGATGAAGGAAAACGCTGGGTTGGCATGTAAAAGGGCATTTATTCCCTTCAAAGACCTGCAGTTCAAAAAAAGTGCCCCTCCGACAGCCAAACCCATCTGTTCTGTGATTGGATTGTTACATTTGTGATTGACATGACATTGACCAATCAGATGAAAGGAAGAAAAATAGGGTCAAAATTCGTACTTGTAACTTGCAGGGTTTTTTTGGCTAAGTCCACACACAAATCTTTTTTACGCACACACAAATCTTTTTTACGCACACACAAATCTTTTTTACACATACAAATCTTTTTTACGCACACACAAATCTTTTTTACGCACACACAAATCTTTTTTACGCACACACAAATCTTTTTTACGCACACACAAATCTTTTTTACGCACATACAAATCTTTTTTACACATACAAATCTTTTTTACACACACACAAATCTTTTTTACACATACAAATCTTTTTTACGCACACACAAATTCTTTTTACACATACAAAACTGATTTACAAGTACAAAATATTTATGACCACATTTTGAGCCCATACAGATTCCTGTGAGTGCTGAAATCTGAAACCGCAATTCCTTCAAATAATAAACTACAGCAGTGATGCAAATTGGCGTGCATCTTTATTGAGTAAGCCAAGTGCAATAAAACATACAAATGTGTGTCAGTGTGTTTTCTGTTAAGCACAGCGGGGGTACATACGGAGGCTGCAGCTCTTCAATGACCGGCCTGCTCTTTGTGCGGATATTCTGCTCACTGATAGAACCCAAAAACTTTCTGTTTTTCAGGACCTTCCACTCTGCAAAAACACACACAACAAGTAGGGCTGGGTATCGTCGCTGATTTCTAGAATCGATTCGATTCTGATTCACAAGGTCCTGATTCGATCCACGATTCGATTCCAATCGGGGAAATTTTGCCTCAGTCAGAAATATTATAATTCTTATCATTTATCAGTACATATCCATATTTTTATATCTATAAAAAGAAAGCTGACACTTGTGAGACTTTATCAAAGGTGTAAGCATCACAGCAGATGCCTTTGTGTCAAAGTAACTGAGGATAAAACGGAGAAAAACATGAATGAGATTTTCCTGGCCTGGGATTTTATAGCAGATAACCTTAAAAATATTCTGCAATATGCTGCTGAAGTGAAGCAGAGCAAAGTTACAGAGGTTTTATTAGAGACACAGCTAAGCTTTTTGCAACTTTGCATAATTTTAAAAAGTTTAAATCTATTCAGTAGCCTATTAAACAGCAGAAATGAGGCTTTCTTGTCAGAAGTAAGTAAAAAAAAACACAGCGGCCGACAGCGCTGTAAACAACGGTAGACTGGTGGGTAATAAGCAAGCGAGTAATGCAGAAAACAGATTTTTAGATGGGAAACAGTTCATGAGAGAGAGAGCAGTGCATGAAGTGTGACTTTACCATGGTGGAAGCAAAACAGCAAAAGTAAGAGGGAATTCATGACGATGTTTGTGTGAAGCGAAATGTGAAGTTTAGTTTGGATCTTATTTTGCTGCTGGTTCAGTCAATATTGTTTGGAGAGAGATAAAACCTGCAGCTTCAGAATCAAATGCAAAAAGGACGTAAACGCAAAGCGCGGACCCACCGAAACATCAACATCAGTGAGCTGTCGGCTTTCAGCCCCGACCGTGTCCGTGTTCGTGTCGTTGGGTGAGAAAGGCGACATCTCATTGATTCTGATGCGTCGGCGGTCCGCGCTTTGTGTTTACGTCTTTGTGCAGAATCCGTTTACATGCTCTGGTTTGCTGTTTTAGCTGTTTAGTGGTTGTCGAAATTTTGTGAGGTTTAACGTGAGATTCTGGCGTTTCGGGCAAAATAAATTTATATTTAAAAATCGATTCAGGATATTAATGAATCTGATAATATGGCGTTATTCAAGCTAGAATCGATTTTAATCGGAAAATCGATCATAAAAACCCACCCCTAACAACAAGTGCGGAGTACTTCCAGAACAAGAATTATTAACACAGACACACACAAACACACTAACCTCTACTCAGCTCCAGATTGTATTTGTTTTCTAAACCCTCTACAGACACGAGGATAACAAACTGCTGGAATAAGGGATCCTTCTGCAAGACAAAAATCATACAACACTTTTTATGCAGAGTTTATAAATTATAAATGAAGAAAGTTAATGAAGGTCAGTGCAATGAGGAGGATTCAAAGGAATATAAAATAAAATAATTTCCTTTTTGATTGCAAAAGGAAAACAACCACATGTACATGAACACACCTGACACTTCTGGAAGAAGTCCTGGTTAATGACAACATCATAAGCTGTGCAACCCTGAGAGCCTGAAACAGACAAAGAAACATTAAAAATATTTTCACCACAACACGGAAGCTGAAACGCTTCCATCCTGTCTGCAAATTGAATCAGGAAAGACGATGAATAAATAAACTACTACTTATACAGACTGATGTTGTGTAGACCTTAGACCAGTCAGTCACAACATTAAAATACACAACTGAGAGATGAGGTAAACAACACGTAAGGTACAGTGTTACGATGTTATCGTTATTCAGAAACACTGTTTCATTAACCTTTAAATTATCCGCATGAGTCTGCTTCATTCATTCTGGTCGGTGTGTGTACACTATCGTAGGGCAACATACACGAGGCTCAGTGCTCACTTGCCAAAGAATCGCAGACTTCTTAGTTATTGTTCTTGGTGATTTTAACAAAGGAAGCCTCAGTCAGGAACTCCCCAAATAAAGACAATTTTAATAAATCCAGGCA